>NC_055978.1:25686765-25986765 GCF_018492685.1 Alosa sapidissima | reverse complement strand
AGTTGTATACATAGACATAATATACATAGACGCCGCATCGACCGCTACTCCTTACTAGCGCTGACGAGATTTGGAGCCGCCATCTTGGACCGGTCATCCACTCCCCACAGTGTAATCTGTTTGGCCGGTGAGATGAGCTGTCAGCGCACTTAATTAATCATATCTCACTGAATACCGAACAGATTCTCACGCGGTTTTTTTTGCTGCAAAGGTCATACATGTAGCTATGATACAGGACACATGATTTAGCGTATTTTAATATTCATAGTGGGTTTAACAGTAATAGAATATTCTGATATATGATAAAGTGACCTGACGTCCGATATCAAAACTGGGAACATAATCCATGTTTGACAGCATAGACAAAACTAGTTTGATACAAGTTTAATGAGTTAAATATAGTTCACAGTTGACAGAAAAGTTCCATCAACAGCATTATTCACAGTCCACAGAAAGGTTCCATAAACATTTAAGTGAGATCAGTGCCATTCAGACATCTGAGGGGTATTCCAAGTAGGCCTATGTGGTTTAGTGACAAACTTGGGTAAATTGACTCAGAATAAGTTGTAAACCTCACAGTAGAAAAGCTGTATGATACAGGAAACATGGTTGTGTGTATGTTGCGTCGACCAGTCATGAAAACTGGGTCTAATTCCAGACTCTTTTCTTCAGTGGTTCCATGTTGGTGGAATGAACTGCCCAGTGCTCTCCGTTCCTGTGGTAGTTTTGGGTCGTTTAAGAGGGGTCTAAAGACATTCCTATTCAACATATACTTAGTTGTTTAAGCGCTTATGTGTTATGGTTTATATAATGTTGTTTTATTTTAATTGGGCTGTTAATTAATTTGACATTATTCACGTCTGGGGTCAAATTGGAGGGGGGAAACAGACAGTGATATAGCCTTATTGAATTAAGACGTCTTGTGGGGGAACAATTAGTTAGGTACACCATTTGCTATTGTAAGGTGACATCATTCTGTCTGCTTACAATAAACATCCTGTCCTCGCAGTTTCTGCAGTATTAAACAAAGAACCAAAAGAATGACATACAGAAAACCACTAAAATCTAACAGTATGGATGGCTTTCTGTAAGAAATATATACAGTATAATATAGAAATATATTTAAATCTTTGCATGTAACAGGGCCGACTATGCCCACTAGACCCCTTAGATCGCAAGAGAGACTTTTACTGGTCGAAGCCACTGATAAAACCATGTGTGGGGAAGCTGCTTTTAGTTATTATGCATTCAGATTGTGGAACCAACTGCCTAACCACAGCAAAAGTGCCCTGACAACCAACAACTTCAAGACCAGATTTAATTATTGCATTTACTTAGCTGATCTTCTGTATTTTTATACATTTTTATTGAAATGTATTTTATCTTTTTTGCTTTTATTTATTTATGTTTGTTTTTCCATTGTATACCTATGTTTTTATACCTTTGTTTATTGCATTACATTACATTACATTACATTACATTTGGCTGACGCTTTTTTAACCAAAGCGACTAACAACATGGTAAACAGTAAGTTTTAGAACAATTCTCACAATTTTAGGACAGTTTAAAAAAACATTAGAGTACAGTAAGAATAAGTGCGTTGGTGAGTGCTGTTTTTAAAACGGCTGGTGAGTGCTAGGATCAGTAAGACTTGTTGTAAGTGTTGCTATGAGAGTAGATGTTCTCTAAAGAGCTGGGTCTTCAGGAGTTTTTTGAAAGTGGAAAAGGATGTCCCTGCCCTTGTAGGAACTGGCAGTGTGTTCCACCATCGAGGAACAACAGATGAGAAAAGTTTGGATTGGCTTGAGTGTACCGGTGGTAGAGCTAGACGTCGTTCGTCAGAGGAGCGCAGCGGTCTGGAGGTAGTGTAAGTCTGTATGAGGGCATTCAAGTAGGTGGGAGCAGAACCGGAGACTACTTTGTAGGCAAGCATTCTTGAATTTGATGCGGGCCGCCATAGGTAGCCAGTGTAGCTGGATGAGCAGCGGGGTAACATGTGCCCTTTTGGGTTGGTTGTAGACCAGGCGCGCCGCCGCGTTCTGGATCATCTGAAGTGGTTTCACTGCGCAGGCTGGGAGACCTGTCAGGAGGGCATTGCAGTAGTCGAGTCGTGAGATGACTATTGCCTGAACCAGAAGTTAGGTAGCATCTTGAGTCAAGTAAGTCCTGATTTTCCGTATGTTGTAGAGTGCGAAACGGCATGACCGGGCGACTGAGGCAACATGATCTGAGAAGTTTAGTTGGTTGTCGAGAACAACTCCTAGATTTCTTGCAGTCCTGGTCGGTGAAACAGACAGGGAGTCAAATTTGATGTTGATGTCGTGGTGTATGGTAGGTTTAGCTGGGATGACCAGCAGTTCAGTCTTTGAGAGGTTCAGCTGGAGGTGGTGTGCCTTCATCCATGTAGCTATGTCTGAAAGGCAATCCGAGATCCATGCTGAAACCAGGGGGTCGTCAGGTGGAAAGGACAGATAGAGCTGTGTGTCGTCTGCATAGTAGTGGTATGAGAAGCCGTGCGAACGGATAATCTGTCCCAAGGAGGTGGTGTAGATAGCAAAGAGGAGGGGGCCCAGGACTGAGCCCTGGGGGACCCCTGTGGTGAGATGGTGAGGTGCAGATAGCTGACCAAGCCATGATACGTTAAACGAGCGTCCTGTGAGGTAGGATTCAAACCAGGAGAGAGCAGAACCGGAGATTCCCATGTCAGCGAGTATAGAGAGAAGGATACGGTGATTAAACGTGTCAAAGGCAGCCGATAAGTCAAGCAGAATGAGTACTGATGACCGAGCGGTCGCCCTGGCTTCTTTTAAGGCTTCTGTTACAGACAGCAGAGCCGTTTCGGTAGAGTGGCCGCTTTTGAACCCAGACTGATTTGGATCCAGAAGGTTGTTCTGTGAAAGGAAGTCAGAGACCTGTTTGGAGACTGCTCGTTCAATGCCTTTGGATAGGAAAGGCAGTAGTGAGACAGGGCGGTAGTTCTCGACTTGAGCAGGGTTGAGAGAAGCTTTCTTAAGTAACGGTGTTACCCGGGGCATTTTGAACGCTGTTGGAAATGTGCCGGAGGTTAGCGAGGAATTGATCACATGTGTGATCGCTGGAGCGATGGTTTATCTATTTATTTAAATGCATTTTACCTTACTGTACTTCTATTACTTTAAGTTTTCTTTTTAAATATTGCTTTTATTTTATCTTCCATTCTTATTTCTTTCTATCTTAATTCATTACATCTACCTTATTCATGTTTTTAGTTGTTTTACTTCATTCATATATTTGATTATTTCTTATTCATTTTTTTAAATCATTTTACGACTTTTATTATATTTTGAATATTGTGATTTGCTGAGTTCAACTGATGATGTAAAGAACATTGAACTGCCTTGGTAAGAAATGTGCTATATACTGTAAATAAAACTGCCTTGCCTAAATCGAGAGCGAGAGCGAGAGAGAGAGAGAGAGAGAGAGAGAGAGAGAGAGAGCGAGGTGAATGCTCAGGTTAGGCAGTGCACGCAACGTCACAGGACCTAACAGCATCAACTGGCCCACTGAAGCCTGGTCTCTATCAAATAGCCGTCCATTCCATCAATCAATGAATCAAATCTTTATTTCAGACACCAAAAGGGTCCATAGCATTTAGGAAATGTATAAATATATTAGGCATACATACATCAGAACAAAAAAAAGTAAAAGGTGTGTTGTGTGATCATGCCAAAGACTACATCCATAATGACCCAGAGACACAAGGAACAGGAGGCGCAAACAGAAGTAGCACACAGAGATTGACGTTTAATGAAACTTTATTTATACTTAATATACACTTTATTCCTACATAATATGCACTCAATATATACTCCCACAAAAAAGATCCAGAATGGTCGGCCAGGTCTGTGGCGGCCCATTTTATGCACAGTATGTTGGGCCACTCCACAGGGTATAGACATGTGTGTGTGATTATGTTTACTCACTCTTCTAAAATATCAATAGCCTGATCACATCAGTCACCTCAACTAGATATACTGCAAAGCTGTGCGTGATGCGACTGCCGCCGTATAAAGTGAGAGAACTAAGAGAAATAAGAACACAATTTTCACTCAATGAAATTACTGGAGCAAGCACAGAAATCTTACTGGACCAGAAGCCTGAGTCTCAGATTAAACCCTCTGAGTGTCACACTGGATGAGGTGTCCTCACACAGACTTCACCATCATTCGAGTGGCTTGTAGGGAGTATGGGGCCGGGCCTTTCCACGTGCGCCAGTGCACCCCTGACGCCCAGCCTATGTTGTCCCCCGCTGGGTGCCAGTCTCCGTGGAGGTTGGCTGAGCCACAACGGCTGAACCACCAGCCGCCCCCACCCTCTGATGAGCTACATTCGCGCTCAGCGATGTCTCCAAAGATGCACGGGGAGCAGCCGTCATTGTCTCGGTCCTTTGTGCTGAATCCAAAGCCATTCTGGTCAATACCACTGTATGCTCCGCGTATAGCATCACCTGGTCAGTATGAGGATTACATAGGCGATCAGGAACAATATCACTTCAGAGGTTTCAGGTAATGCTAGCCACTCTATTTTGTTGTGTGGGTATAGCCGCTAGTTTTTGACTTGAATTATTTTTCAGCAAAAATTAAAAAAAAAAAAAAAAAAAATTAGCTTTGTTAATATTCAGACATATTAAAAAGTTGCGAACATAATCTCATCTAAATTTGCAGTCATATTTCCATACCTGCAGTGCCTTTATAAGTTCCGACACTCAGTTTGTAGGCCGCCGCCTCATCGCCAATTCTGAAATGTCTGTACTCTGCAAAAGCTGATCCCCCCTCAAAGTCCCACAGGCCTACTCTGAGGATGGACTTCTGATCATTGCTCCTGGTAAGAGCCCACACTTTGGCCAGGCCCAACCAGTGATCCTCTGAAACGAGAGCCAGTTACAGTTATGTGAATGCTAGTACTGTACTTCATGGCACTGGGATCCACTGATCTTCATCTTAGCACAGCTGGAGTCATCTCTTGCAAATGTGTTAACACTCTTTTTCGAACCACTTAACATAGCTTTCAAAGACTCCAAACTGTGTGAACAAATGGGAAAGATTTATTCACAGCTAACAGATATTGCTTGAAAGTCTTTTACACAATTCTTCAATCAGCAATCACTCCTCATTCATAAAAGATACCACCTTTGCGTTGCTATTGCACTAAAGTGACTTAGTACGCATACTGAACAACTTACAGGCTTTTGCAGGCAATCCACTTAATTATGCTGTCTGTACGGATTGTTCTGAGAAATACACTTATAGTGCAAATATTAAGGATGATTAATGCACCTTGAGAAAAGCGTAAAGGTTTCTTTGATGGGTATACTGATCATATATACGGTATATCTGGTGGTAGTGATGCTGTAGATCAAAAGGATGCTTATAGAACATGACAAATTAATTAATAAATGAAGGCAACAGAGCGGTCCCAGGGCCTTACTTTTGAGGTATCCAAAGCCATGTTTGTACTCTGCCCAGTTTCTTTGGAAGGATACTTTCCCCCTTGTACGTCTCTGGAATACTGTCCAGCCCCCATCGGTCAGCATCTCACAGTACACCTGCGTAAGGGTCAAACAAAAGGTACGTACACTGTCAGAAAAAAAGTGACAGTTGAGGTTCTCTAAGGTTCAACATTTGCCAATGTATTCCACAGGGGTCACAATTGAATGCTTCTCAATTATACATGTACATAGCTGATGTAAAAAAAGAAAAAGAACTCTGCATCAATTTGATGACGTATTTTATGGAACAGTTTAAGAACAGTGTCTGGCTGCATATAATCATTGAAAGAATTGGAAACATTTTCACCAGTACCTTGAAAGGTTTATGAACTCCTTTCGGCTGTATAATGTAAATTCCACTTTGAGCATTAGGACTGGAATCTTTGATGGCTGTACAGTCTTGGCCTGAAAGTCATGAGTGGAGAAGATCATAATCTAAACTTTTTTCAGGATTTACAGCAAATTGTTAATTTGGAACTTTTTATTGCTCACGATACACAGACTCAGTGTTGCAATACCTTGAGATGTTAATGTGGGTTTTTGCACCTGGAAGTTGATTAAATAGAATTAAAATGAGCTATAATGTAAAAAATTAACCGATGAAGTTAAAACTGAAGTCATTCTCTGGCCAGCATGTCTTTAGGATAGCCTTACCTTATGCTGATGGGTCTGGTCAGTAAGGGTGCAGTAGAGAAGCAGCAGTCCAGCTATTGCTGACAGCTTTCTTTCCATCTGATTGCAAAAGAGAATTAGTTCACATCTAAACTGGGGAAATCAAACTACCAATCCCAATCCAGTCATTCAACATTAAAGAAACTAAATTGGGTTTTTATGAAAAATAATATTTTTCATATTTTCTGCATTCCCTTTTAAAGATTTGGGAGATGATATGTGCGTTTACATGATTCAGTTTTCATATATGTCAATTGATCTGACTACATCCAACTGAGAAAAGACAGTCCAGGACACATACTATTCCACACACATCACAACAACCAGCACTTCTCTCACATTTAGCAAGACACTCTGCTTGCCATTACACTAACATTTAAGCAGCTGATGAGAGAGAACTGCAGAATGAACTTGATTGTGGAATAACCTGAAATGAGCAGGTTCTCTGACACAGCTGTTGTCAGAAACATGTTGCACAGAAAAAGAAACACTTAATCAGCATATTGCATATTTTTACAATATAAACCATGTTAACTTTACACAGTTGAAAATAGGTTTTTACACTAGTTGACAGCAGGGCTTGAAAACGAAATTATTTTTCAAACGTTCCGTTCCGAACGGTTCAGATAGGCCTATGTTTAACGTTTTCGTTCTTGCATGCGTTCCGCCACCAACATATCGGTCCTGAACCGGTTCGGAACGCAAAATATCGTTCGTTCTTAAAGTTCCGGCAGTGTTTGGCGGGCCTATCAAGTCTATTTTTGTGGACTTTACCTTAGAATAGACGTAGGCTACTCATTATTTCCCCTTGATTTAGCCTATACCGTAGCTATGGCCAAAAATAATAAAATCACAGGCGGCATCGAAAAACATTCAGATGGGCTATCCATCCCATAGCCTACAGACTTACTGTAGGCCTAACCTATGCCTATAAATAATTTCTAATCAAAAATATTTCTGGGTACGTGCTAAACTCCTTACCTGGTTGTAGCCTTTTGGAGTTTTATCGATATGGAGATCTTCAAAGGCTTGCGCTATAATTCCAACCCTGTTTATAAACGAACCTGTCTGTTGCTGACAAGGCCTAACTCTTCTAGACTACATAGAATAGGCTATAATTGCGCAAACATTTCCAATCCCGACTTTAAAACGACACGGCGTGGACAGGCAAAATAGGCTATTACGCATAGGCTACAAACAATTTCCAAATCAGTTTCAGTAGCCTACGCCAGTGTTTCTCAAACTTTTACAGACCAAGGACCACTTATCCATTAGAAAAAACCTCACGGACCACATAGCTAATAGACACAATAGGCCTACTCACTGAACCCACCTTGCTTATTGTCTTTGCACCTTGCTTATTGTGTCAGAGGATTCATATGATTTAAATTGGCATAGCTTACATAGGCAGTATTGCAGAACTTTGGATTTACATACAAGTTGGTTCAATATTGCAAACAACGCATCTATATTATTTTTTACAACAGCTCGCGGACCAGTTGGGATAGCTTGCGGACCACACTTTCAGAAACACTGGCCTAAGCTACGAGCTGGCCTAAGATCCGAAGTGGCAGACGGATAGGTTACACTACAACAGCAAGACAAAATATACCCATTTGGACCAAAGGTCCATTTATTCGTTTTTTTTAATTTTTTATTTCAAACTACAGAAATCAAATTATTAAGCTGTTATATAGAGAACGAAAAAAAAAACCGTTATTAACCGGTTTTGTGGATTTCAGAATAACGTTTCTGTTCCGGAACAGTTGAAGACCATTTTGTTTTCGTTTCCGTTTCCGCTCCTCGTAAAATTCCGTTCGTTTTCGATTTTCGTTTTCGTTCCTTGAACCGGTTCGGAGCCCTGGTTGACAGTAGGTTGTTACTTGACTAGTCAATGTGACCACAGGCCTATGTTAATAAAGGCTTTGCTAAATGCTAGTGTAAAATACACAATCTGAATCTACTCACAGTTTCTTGTTTCAAAAGTTCCAAAGTGTGTTCACTATTGCACAGGCAGTTCAAAGCCCAGCCTTTTATAGTGCCCAACCCCAGACGTTCTCCAGTTCCATTAGAATTCAAAGTATGTCCTCACTATGAAATGACTCAAATGCTGGGAACTAAACGAATGTGCTTACCATGTGAAGTTATGCTTGTTCAAAGGTTAAAACTGATTCCTGCTGTTCAGTAAATTACTCTTTTTCTCCTTATCTCTCCTGAGTGGTTAGCAGTGGTGTTCTTTCAGGCCTGACTTCACAAACACTCAGAGCAAAAGCAAACACACATACACACATTTTGCACACCTGTGAAATGAGGGTGGAGCTTAGACGTCATCCAATACAAGAGAGCCTTTCAACTGCTATGGGGCTCTCCAATCAGACTAATTACACCCCACTGTTCAAAGTGTGAGTATAAGTACAGTGATTGTGTTTTTCTGAACTATGAAAAACATAATGTGTCCTGTATTGAGCTGGATATTAAAATAGAAAAGTTACATTTTGCCATGTACTGTCAATTAGAGTTAAAAAGTAACAAGGAACCTGTATCTTAGTGGATAGATTTACAATTGCTAACATAGTGAAATCAGAAAAAGCACTGTTCAAATATCAACTGAAAAACCAGGTAGTGACTTGCATTTGTTGTTTAATTCAGTAAGCAACTAACAGTCATGAAACACCTGCACTGATAGTATTAAGATGAGACAGGACACACCTCCTATTAAGCCACAGCTGTGTGTTGATGGCCTACCTAGACAAACAGTAAGGCACTTAGGATACAGTCTGAAAGCTCACTACTGTATACTGCTGCGGTCACACACTATGCATCCTGTTAAAAACAAACAAACAAAAAACCCTGAAGTTATATAATACAGAGCCCCTAAACGTCCAGTTAAAATAAAATAAATAAATATAAAACAACTGATATATTGTGAGGTCAGTTTACTTAAACATGCACACAGAGATCATAAATTGTGTGCAGAATACAGTTTCTATAACTTACTCGTGGGCACATTAAAGTAAATTGTGTGTGCATTAGAAGAATCATTTTCAGCGTACTAAAATGTGGGCACATTATTAAATTGAGCTCACAATGATACATAGAGTGCTCATCTAAAGTAAATTGTATGCACATTACGTTGTGAACTCAATTCACTAAATGGGCACAGAGGATAATAAATTATGCACACATTGTAATGAATTCAGAAAATTTGGCTAATCCACATAGTAGATGTCCCCTATAATCAATAAATCATGTCAAACATTGTTAAAGCACAATCAGGTCAAACATTTTAAAATGGCAGAAGGCAATCACTTTTCCCTGTGTATTCCCCCTAACAGCAAGCTACAGAAAATATTGAGCCTTTAATCCAGTTCTTAGGGTTTGATTGTGTTGGGTTTGGTAATGGCTATTGTGTGTGTTTTCACAATGACTCACTTCTGCCTTTATGATCAAGGGGATTATGTGTAGACCATAGTTGCACAAGTTGGTCTTTTATGCTGTAATAGTTTCTGAGTTGCTCAGTTTGTTCAATTTACTCTGTTTCTTCCCTGCTACGTAGCGCTGTGTGACGTGTCAAAGATTTAACTAATATTGGAATCACTGTGTGGCACCACAGTTAACTACAATGAATGACTGATGTCACACAATAACCCAGTTGTCCAAAGTGGTGCCTCTGTATCCATTGCAGGAGACATAAGCATAATCCCATAATAAAACAGTGGCACCAACAAGTATATGTATTTATGTCAAAACAGAAGCAGACAGAAAATATATGAATATATGGTGTATTTGCATTCAGCATTACAGATTTACATAATGAACAAGTCTCTAGTCCAGAAATCAGTGAGCTTTCTTCAACTTCATTAGTATGAGCATTATTTAAGGTTGTTATTTAGGTCCATACATATTTAAGCTTAACATAAAAAGGTATGTTTTATAGACGTTCCTTGTCATGACAGATGTAGTACTGCAGGCATGATTCAAGTACTATAGTGACCTAGATGTAAACAGTATAATGACACATACCGAAAACTGAGGAGCTGATGACGTTGTAAAGTACAGCAATACAAGAGCTAGGAACTTCAGAAAATCAGTAATTCTGATATTGCATGCTGTACCTAGATGATTATGTTTTTGTGTGCGTGTATATAAAAGCTTAAAATCAGAAACACCCTTGTCCATCATGTTCAGACCTGTCACTGTCGACTGGTGGTCTGAGCAGTCATTTTCAACCACAGAAATGCCGAATTTTGTGTACACAAGCAAGAGCACAAAGTTGTATGGTATGTGCACACAGTGGACAGTCACAGGAAATGACCCGTCCACATCACAGTTGTCATCAAACGTATTACAATTCAAATCAAATATTTGGATACAAAGTGCCAGTACACACTTTAAAGTATTCACAGCAATAACAAATTTGACATCTCTGCTTCAGATACACAGTCTCTATGCATAATGTGATTACAAGGGTTACAAGACTAGGTCGCGACCCACGGGTGGGCCGCAGGAGATTTTATTTGGGTCGACAGCACAATTTATGTTGTGTAATAGGCCTAGCTTATACCATTTCATATTTAAATATTATATATTTAATATTCTGTCACTCATTTCTCACTAAGGTTTATTGTATATCGCTTGTTTGCCTATGTTTGATGCATTTAAACTAGCAAAAGTAAAAATATAATGCTATGGTTTATGTAGGTATGGATGGCTTTCTGTAAGAAATATATACAGTATAATATAGAAATATATTTAAATCTTTGCATGTAACAGGGCCGACTATGCCCACTAGACCCCTTAGATCGCAAGAGAGACTTTTACTGGTCGAAGCCACTGATAAAACCATGTGTGGGGAAGCTGCTTTTAGTTATTATGCATTCAGATTGTGGAACCAACTGCCTAACCACAGCAAAAGTGCCCTGACAACCAACAACTTCAAGACCAGATTTAATTATTGCATTTACTTAGCTGATCTTCTGTATTTTTATACATTTTTATTGAAATGTATTTGATCTTTTTTGCTTTTATTTATTTATGTTTGTTTTTCCATTGTATACCTATGTTTTTATACCTTTGTTTATCTATTTATTTAAATGCATTTTACCTTACTTTTATCCTTATTGTACTTCGATTATTTTAAGTTTTCTTTTTAAATGTTGCTTTTATTTTATCTTCCATTCTTATTTCTTTCTATCTTACTTATTTCATTACATTTACCTTATTCATGTTTTTAGTTGTTTTACTTCATTCATATATTTGATTATTTCTTATTCATTTTTTTTTTAAATCATTTTACGACTTTTATTATATTTTGAATATTGTGATTTGCTGATGCTTGCTGAGTTCAACTGATGATGTAAAGAACATTGAACTGCCTTGGTAAGAAATGTGCTATATACTGTAAATAAAATTGCATTGCCTAAATCGAGAGAGAGAGAGAGAGGTGAATGCTCAGGTTAGGCAGTGCACGCAACGTCACAGGACCTAACAGCATCAACTGGCCCACTGAAGCCTGGTCTCTATCAAATAGCCGTCCATTCCATCAATCAATGAATCAAATCTTTATTTCAGACACCAAAAGGGTCCATAGCATTTAGGAAATGTATAAATATATTGGGCATACATAAATCAGAACAAAAAAAAAGTAAAAGGTGTTTTGTGTGATCATGCCAAAGACTACATCCATAATGACCCAGAGACACAAGGAACAGGAGGCGCAAACAGAAGTAGCACACAGAGATTGACATTTAATGAAACTTTATTTATACTTAATATACACTTTATTCCTACATAATATGCACTCAATATATACTCCCACAAAAAAGATCCAGAATGGTCGGCCAGGTCTGTGGCGGCCCATTTTATGCACAGTATGTTGGGCCACTCCACAGGGTATAGACATGTGTGTGTGATTATGTTTACTCACTCTTCTAAAATATCAATAGCCTGATCACATCAGTCACCTCAACTAGATATACTGCAAAGCTGTGCGTGATGCGACTGCCGCCGTATAAAGTGAGAGAACTAAGAGAAATAAGAACACAATTTTCACTCAATGAAATTACTGGAGCAAGCACAGAAATCTTACTGGACCAGAAGCCTGAGTGTCTCAGATTAAACCCTCTGAGTGTCACACTGGATGAGGTGTCCTCACACAGACTTCACCATCATTCGAGTGGCTTGTAGGGAGTATGGGGCCGGGCCTTTCCACGTGCGCCAGTGCACCCCTGACGCCCAGCCTATGTTGTCCCCCGCTGGGTGCCAGTCTCCGTGGAGGTTGGCTGAGCCACAACGGCTGAACCACCAGCCGCCCCCACCCTCTGATGAGCTACATTCGCGCTCAGCGATGTCTCCAAAGATGCACGGGGAGCAGCCGTCATTGTCTCGGTCCTTTGTGCTGAATCCAAAGCCATTCTGGTCAATACCACTGTATGCTCCGCGTATAGCATCACCTGGTCAGTATGAGGATTACATAGGCGATCAGGAACAATATCACTTCAGAGGTTTCAGGTAATGCTAGCCACTCTATTTTGTTGTGTGGGTATAGCCGCTAGTTTTTGACTTGAATTATTTTTCAGCCAAAAAAAAAAAAACAAAAAAAAAATTAGCTTTGTTAATATTCACAGACATATTAAAAAGTTGCGAACATAATCTCATCTAAATTTGCAGTCATATTTCCATACCTGCAGTGCCTTTATAAGTTCCGACACTCAGTTTGTAGGCCGCCGCCTCATCGCCAATTCTGAAATCTCTGTACTCTGCAAAAGCTGATCCCCCCTCAAAGTCCCACAGGCCTACTCTGAGGATGGACTTCTGATCATTGCTCCTGGTAAGAGCCCACACTTTGGCCAGGCCCAACCAGTGATCCTCTGAAACGAGAGCCAGTTACAGTTATGTGAATGCTAGTACTGTACTTCATGGCACTGGGATCCACTGATCTTCATCTTAGCACAGCTGGAGTCATCTCTTGCAAATGTGTTAACACTCTTTTTCGAACCACTTAACATAGCTTTCAAAGACTCCAAACTGTGTGAACAAATGGGAAAGATTTATTCACAGCTAACCGATATTGCTTGAAAGTCTTTTACACAATTCTTCAATCAGCAATCACTCCTCATTCATAAAAGATACCACCTTTGCGTTGCTATTGCACTAAAGTGACTTAGTACGCATACTGAACAACTTACAGGCTTTTGCAGGCAATCCACTTAATTATGCTGTCTGTACGGATTGTTCTGAGAAATACACTTATAGTGCAAATATTAAGGATGATTAATGCACCTTGAGAAAAGCGTAAAGGTTTGTTTGATGGGTATACTGATCATATATACGGTATATCTGGTGGTAGTGATGCTGTAGATCAAAAGGATGCTTATAGAACATGACAAATTAATTAATAAATGAAGGCAACAGAGCGGTCCCAGGGCCTTACTTTCGAGGTATCCAAAGCCATGTTTGTACTCTGCCCAGTTTCTCTGGAAGGATACTTTCCCCCTTGTACGTCTCTGGAACACTGTCCAGCCCCCATCGGCCAGCATCTCACAGTACACCTGCGTAAGGGTCAAACAAAAGGTACGTACACTGTCAGAAAAAAAGTGACAGTTGAGCTTCTCTAAGGTTCAACATTTGCCAATATATTCCACAGGGGTCACAATTGAATGCTTCTCAATTATACATGTACATAGCTCAGGTAAAAAAAGAAAAAGAACTCTGCATCAATTTGATGACGTATTTTATGGAACAGTTTAAGAACAGTGTCTGGCTGCATATAATCATTGAAAGAATTGGAAACATTTTCACCAGTACCTTGAAAGGTACTGGAACTCCTTTCGGCTGTATAATGTAAATTCCACTTTGAGCATTAGGACTGGAATCTTTGATGGCTGTACAGTCTTGGCCTGAGAGTCATGAGTGGAGAAGATCATAATCTAAACTTTTTTCAGGATTTACAGCAAATTGTTAATTTGGAACTTTTTATTGCTCACGATACACAGACTCAGTGTTGCAATACCTTGAGACGTTAATGTGGGTTTTTGCACCTGGAAGTTGATTAAATAGAATTAAAATGAGCTATAATGTAAAAAATTAACCGATGAAGTTAAAACTGAAGTCATTCTCTGGCCAGCATGTCTTTAGGATAGCCTTACCTTATGCTGATGGGTCTGGTCAGTAAAGGTGCAGCAGAGAAGCAGCAGTCGAGCTATTGCTGACAGCTTTCTTTCCATCTGATTGCAAAAGAGAATTAGTTCACATCTAAACTGGGGAAATCATAAACTACCAATCCCAATCCAGTCATTATACATTAAAGAAACTAAATTGGGTTTTTATGAAAAATAATATTTCATATTTTCTGCATTCCCTTTTAAAGATTTGGGAGATGATATGTGTGTTTACATGATTCAGTTTTCATATATGTCAATTGATCTGACTACATCCAACTGAGAAAACAGTCCAGGACACATACTATTCCACACACACATCACAACAACCAGCACTTCTCTCACATTTAGCAAGACACTCTGCTTGCCATTACACTAACATTTAAGCAGCTGATGAGAGAGAACTGCAGAATGAACTTGATTGTGGAATAACCTGCTCATTTCAGGTTCTCTGACACAGCTGTTGTCAGAAACATGTTGCACAGAAAAAGAAACACTTAATCAGCATATTGCATATTTTTACAATATAAACCATGTTAACTTTACACAGTTGAAAATAGTTTTTTACACTAGTTGACAGTAGGTTGTTACTTGACTAGTCAATGTGACCACAGGCCTATGTTTATAAAGGCTTTGCTAAATGCTAGTGTAAAATACACAATCTGAATCTACTCACAGTTTCTTGTTTCAAAGTTCCAAAGTGTGTTCACTATTCTGCCGTGCAAAGGCAAAAGGCCGTAACTTCAATTTTATCAAAAATGAGTTTGTAATTTTTGGAACAATGGGCATCAATTTTATCATGTGGACAAATATCTTGAGTCAATTTTGTTGTTTTCTTATCAAAATAAGATGCTGTTTTTGGCGTAACTTCAAAAAGCAGAGGGTAAGCCAAGGCATAGCCCGTAACATCAGTTGTGGTTCTTTAGCTTTGTTTCGCGGCTCTATAGAACGCTGGAATTAAGTTACAGTGCACCGTAATTTCAGCGCAGCAAACCATATTAACATTGGTGGTGGGTAAAACAAAGGCAGAGTGTCTTATGCCTATGTATTGTATGTAGGCCTAATTGAAGCACTTCAGCCACACTTCAATAAAGTGAAAAGAAAATGTTGCAGTGGTTGTTTTACTATCTAGCATTAACTACTGCAGATTTTGTGAAATTCAGCTAGGATGTAGCCTAGTTAGCTAGTTAACTGTTCCTGATCCACAAATAGCCTACATGATAGATGTTGTGCCAGGCAACTGCAAGACACCATAAATGTCTCAAAGCCTGGATACTATTAACTAGTAGCCTAGTACACATTTTCTCGTGCCATACAGGGTGGCTAGCTGCCTGCCAATCTGCAAGTCCACTCACTGGCAGAAAACAAAGCGAGTGGGTTGGGACGCCTCACGATACACCTCCCCGTCCCTCCCCGGCGAGGAGAACATGTCGCACACAAACTAACCCAGCAGATAGAACTTAGATTGCAGCTTACCTTTAAAAAAATCCATGGAAAAACAACATCCACTGAGAAGACAAATCCATTGTTTAAATCCATCACAAGTTTTCAGCAAGCCCATTCGCAATATAATTATGTGCAGGCTAGCTAGCCTAAAATCTATAAAAGTGCAACGTTGTTCGGATGTCATTCAATTTTAAGTGTCGCTATGAGTAAGCTATTAGCTAAAGCTAGACAGTGTTGGTTGCAAAATATTTGACTCCCATATGAACAAAACTACACAGCATGTCCTTAAGTCGATGTCCCTTTAATTTGTCAAGAAAGAAATCCAATCAATGTGTGACTCCTCCGCCGCCCGCACGACACAGACAGTAAATTATTATGTGTCCATGAGTAGCAAAATTCCTGTAATTGCATACGTTTCCAATGGCATTGGCTTGGATCATTTTGTGGCTGTTTTTTGGTTTTCTGGCTCTTAAAGTGTTATTTTACTTAAATTAAGTACAACGATAAAGTTAAAAAGTTCCAGTGTAGCCTTCTCATTATTTTGTAATATTCTGTTGATGGAGGCCTAATATTAAGCCTTACTAGACAAAACTCACTAAAATGTTATCTTAAGGCTATCATTGTTATCATATAAATGTTTCTATAGAGTGATAAAAGTCCAAATGGTCAATAAATTAGAAGTTAAGGTATTTTGCCTTTGTATGACCCATTATTGTTTTGCAGATAATGCAAAGGCAGAGTACAGTAACTTCCAAATAAGGGTCAAAGGTCAAGTTTGAGCTGATTTTTTTTCCATGTAGATACATGTATTCATTATGACAATTACTTGGCAAATTTTCAGTGTCCTACCTATCATACAATTGGCTGGACAACAAAAAAAAAAACTTTAAAGTCATTTTTCTCAGTTTCACACTCTGGCGAGTTCAGGTATTTTGCCTTTGTAGGGCAGTATTGCACAGGCAGTTCAAAGCCCAGCCTGTTATAGTACCCAACCCCAGACGTTCTCCAGTTCCATTAGAATTCAAAGTATGTCCTCACTATGAAATGACTCAAATGCTGGGAACTAAACGAATGTGCTTACCATGTGAAGTTATGCTTGTTCAAAGGTTAAAACTGATTCCTGCTGTTCAGTAAATTACTCTTTTTCTCCTTATCTCTCCTAAGTGGTTAGCAGTGCTGTTCTTTCAGGCCTGACTTCACAAACACTCAGAGCAAAAGCAAACACACATACATACATTTTGCACACCTGTGAAATGAGGGTGGAGCTTAAGACGTCATCCAATACAAGAGAGCCTTTCAACTGCTACGGGGCTTTCCAATCAGACTAATTACACCCCACTGTTCAAAGTGTGAGTATAAGTACAGTGATTGAATTGTCAATTAGAGTTAAAAAGTAACAAGGAACCTGTATCTTAGTGGATAGATTTACAATTGCTAACATAGTGAAATCAGAAAAAGCACTGTTCAAATATCAACTGAGAAACCAGGTAGTGACTTGCATTTGTTGTTTAATTCAGTAAGCAACTAACAGTCATGAAACACCTACACTGATAGTATTAAGATGAGACAGGACACACCTCCTATTAAGCCACAGCTGTGTGTTGATGGCCTACCTAGACAAACAGTAAGGCACTTAGGATACAGTCTGAAAGCTCACTACTGTATACTGCTGCGGTCACACACTATGCATCCTGTTAAAAACAAACAAACAAAAAACCCTGAAGTTATATAATACAGAGCCCCTAAACGTCCAGTTAAAATGAAATAAATAAATATAAAACAACTGATATATTGTGAGGTCAGTTTACTTAAACATGCACACAGAGATCATAAATTGTGTGCAGAATACAGTTTCTATAACTTACTCGTGGGCACATTAAAGTAAATTGTGTGTGCATTAGAAGAATCATTTTCAGCGTACTAAAATGTGGGCACATTATTAAATTGAGCTCAAAATGATACATAGAGTGCTCATCTAAAGTAAATTGTATGCACATTACGTTGTGAACTCAATTCACTAAATGGGCACAGATGATAATAAATTATGCACACATTGTAATGAATTCAGAAAATTTGGCTAATCCACATAGTGGATGTCCCCTATAATCAATAAATCATGTCAAACATTGTTAAAGCACAATCAGGTCAAACATTTTAAAATGGCAGAAGGCAATCACTTTTCCCTGTGTATTCCCCCTAACAGCAAGCTACAGAAAATATTGAGCCTTTTATCCAGTTCTTAGGGTTTGATTGTGTTGGGTTTGGTAATGGCTATTGTGTGTGTTTTCACAATGACTCACTTCTGCCTTTATGATCAAGGGGATTATGTGTAGACCATAGTTGCACAAGTTGGTCTTTTATGCTGTAATAGTTTCTGAGTTGCTCAGTTTGTTCAATTTACTCTGTTTCTTCCCTGCTACGTAGCGCTGTGTGACGTGTCAAAGATTTAACTATTGGAATCACTGTGTGGCACCACAGTTAACTACAATGAATGACTGATGTCACACAATAACCCAGTTGTCCAAAGTGGTGCCTCTGTATCCATTGCAGGAGACATAAGCATAATCCCATAATAAAACAGTGGCACCAACAAGTATATGTATTTATGTCAAAACAGAAGCAGACAGAAAATATATGAATATATGGTGTATTTGCATTCAGCATTACAGATTTACATAATGAACAAGTCTCTAGTCCAGAAATCAGTGAGCTTTCTTCAACTTCATTAGTATGAGCATTATTTAAGGTTGTTATTTAGGTCCATACATATTTATGCTTAACATAAAAAGGTATGTTTTATAGACGTTCCTTGTCATGACAGATGTAGTACTGCAGGCATGATTCAAGTACTATAGTGACCTAGATGTAAACAGTATAATGACACATACCGAAAACTGAGGAGCTGACGACGTTGTAAAGTACAGCAATACAAGAGCTAGGAACTTCAGAAAATCAGTAATTCTGATATTGCATGCTGTACCTAGATGATTATGTTTTTGTGTGCGTGTATATAAAAGCTTAAAATCAGAAACACCCTTGTCCATCATGTTCAGACCTGTCACTGTCGACTGGTGGTCTGAGCAGTCATTTTCAACCACAGAAATGCCGAATTTTGTGTACACAAGCAAGAGCACAAAGTTGTATGGTATGTGCACACAGTGGACAGTCACAGGAAATGACCCGTCCACATCACAGTTGTCATCAAACGTATTACAATTCAAATCAAATATTTGGATACAAAGTGCCAGTACACACTTTAAAGTATTCACAGCAATAACAAATTTGACATCTCTGCTTCAGATACACAGTCTCTATGCATAATGTGATTACAAGGGTTACAAGACTAGGTCAGGAGATTTTATTTGGGTCGACAGCACAATTTATGTTGTGTAATAGGCCTAGCTTATACCATTTCATATTTAAATATTATATATGTAATATTCTGTCACTCATTTCTCACTAAGGTTTATTGTATATCGCTTGTTTGCCTATGTTTGATGCATTTAAACTAGCAAAAGTAAAAATATAATGCTATGGTTTATGTAGGTATGGATGGCTTTCTGTAAGAAATATATACAGTATAATATAGAAATATATTTAAATCTTTGCATGTAACAGGGCCGACTATGCCCACTAGACCCCTTAGATCGCAAGAGAGACTTTTACTGGTCGAAGCCACTGATAAAACCATGTGTGGGGAAGCTGCTTTTAGTTATTATGCATTCAGATTGTGGAACCAACTGCCTAACCACAGCAAAAGTGCCCTGACAACCAACAACTTCCAGACCAGATTTAATTATTGCATTTACTTAGCTGATCTTCTGTATTTTTATTGAAATGTATTTTATCTTTTTTGCTTTTATTTATGTTTGTTTTTCCATTGTATACCTATGTTTTTATACCTTTGTTTATCTATTTATTTAAATGCATTTTACCTTACTTTTATCCTTATTGTACTTCGATTACTTTAAGTTTTCTTTTTAAATGTTGCTTTTATTTTATCTTCCATTCTTATTTCTTTCTTACTTATTTCATTACATTTACCTTATTCATGTTTTTAGTTGTTTTACTTCATTCATATATTTGATTATTTCTTATTCATTTTTTTTTTAATCATTTTACGACTTTTATTATATTTTGAATATTGTGTTTTGCTGATGCTTGCTGAGTTCAACTGATGATGTAAAGAACATTGAACTGCCTTGGTAAGAAATGTGCTACATACTGTAAATAAAATTGCATTGCCTAAATCGAGAGAGAGAGGTGAATGCTCAGGTTAGGCAGTGCACGCAACGTCACAGGACCTAACAGCATCAACTGGCCCACTGAAGCCTGGTCTCTATCAAATAGCCGTCCATTCCATCAATCAATGAATCAAATCTTTATTTCAGACACCAAAAGGGTCCATAGCATTTAGGAAATGTATAAATATATTGGGCATACATAAATCAGAACAAAAAAAAGTAAAAGGTGTTTTGTGTGATCATGCCAAAGACTACATCCATAATGACCCAGAGACACAAGGAACAGGAGGCGCAAACAGAAGTAGCACACAGAGATTGACGTTTAATGAAACTTTATTTATACTTAATATACACTTTATTCCTACATAATATGCACTCAATATATACTCCCACAAAAAAGATCCAGAATGGTCGGCCAGGTCTGTGGCGGCCCATTTTATGCACAGTATGTTGGGCCACTCCACAGGGTATAGACATGTGTGTGTGATTATGTTTACTCACTCTTCTAAAATATCAATAGCCTGATCACATCAGTCACCTCAACTAGATATACTGCAAAGCTGTGCGTGATGCGACTGCCGCCGTATAAAGAGAGAGAACTAAGAGAAATAAGAACACAATTTTCACTCAATGAAATTACTGGAGCAAGCACAGAAATCTTACTGGACCAGAAGCCTGAGTGTCTCAGATTAAACCCTCTGAGTGTCACACTGGATGAGGTGTCCTCACACAGACTTCACCATCATTCGAGTGGCTTGTAGGGAGTATGGGGCCGGGCCTTTCCACGTGCGCCAGTGCACCCCTGACGCCCAGCCTATGTTGTCCCCCGCTGGGTGCCAGTCTCCGTGGAGGTTGGCTGAGCCACAACGGCTGAACCACCAGCCGCCCCCACCCTCTGATGAGCTACATTCGCGCTCAGCGATGTCTCCAAAGATGCACGGGGAGCAGCCGTCATTGTCTCGGTCCTTTGTGCTGAATCCAAAGCCATTCTGGTCAATGCCACTGTATGCTCCGCGTATAGCATCACCTGGTCAGTATGAGGATTACATAGGCGATCAGGAACAATATCAACATCACTTCAGAGGTTTCAGGTAATGCTAGCCACTCTATTTTGTTGTGTGGGTATAGCCGCTAGTTTTTGACTTGAATTATTTTTCAGCAAAAATAAAAAAAATAAAATAAATTAGCTTTGTTAATATTCAAAGACATTAAAAAGTTGCGAACATAATCTCATCTAAATTTGCAGTCATATTTCCATACCTGCAGTGCCTTTATAAGTTCCGACACTCAGTTTGTAGGCCGCCGCCTCATCGCCAATTCTGAAATCTCTGTACTCTGCAAAAGCTGATCCCCCCTCAAAGTCCCACAGGCCTACTCTGAGGATGGACTTCTGATCATTGCTCCTGGTAAGAGCCCACACTTTGGCCAGGCCCAACCAGTGATCCTCTGAAACGAGAGCCAGTTACAGTTATGTGAATGCTAGTACTGTACTTCATGGCACTGGGATCCACTGATCTTCATCTTAGCACAGCTGGAGTCATCTCTTGCAAATGTGTTAACACTCTTTTTCGAACCACTTAACATAGCTTTCAAAGACTCCAAACTGTGTGAACAAATGGGAAAGATTTATTCACAGCTAACAGATATTGCTTGAAAGTCTTTTACACAATTCTTCAATCAGCAATCACTCCTCATTCATAAAAGATACCACCTTTGCGTTGCTATTGCACTAAAGTGACTTAGTACGCATACTGAACAACTTACAGGCTTTTGCAGGCAATCCACTTAATTATGCTGTCTGTACGGATTGTTCTGAGAAATACACTTATAGTGCAAATATTAAGGATGATTAATGCACCTTGAGAAAAGCGTAAAGGTTTCTTTGATGGGTATACTGATCATATATACGGTATATCTGGTGGTAGTGATGCTGTAGATCAAAAGGATGCTTATAGAACATGACAAATTAATTCATAAATGAAGGCAACAGAGCGGTCCCAGGGCCTTACTTTCGAGGTATCCAAAGCCATGTTTGTACTCTGCCCAGTTTCTTTGGAAGGATACTTTCCCCCCTGTACGTCTCTGGAACACTGTCCAGCCCCCATCGGCCAGCATCTCACAGTACACCTGCGTAAGGGTCAAACAAAAGGTACGTTCACTGTCAGAAAAAAGTGACAGTTGAGGTTCTCTAAGGTTCAACATTTGCCAATGTATTCCACAGGGGTCACAATTGAATGCTTCTCAATTATACATGTACATAGCTGATGTAAAAAAAGAAAAAGAACTCTGCATCAATTTGATGACGTATTTTATGGAACAGTTTAAGAACAGTGTCTGGCTGCATATAATCATTGAAAGAATTGGAAACATTTTCACCAGTACATTGAAAGGTACTGGAACTCCTTTCGGCTGTATAATGTAAATTCCACTTTGAGCATTAGGACTGGAATCTTTGATGGCTGTACAGTCTTGGCCTGAAAGTCATGAGTGGAGAAGATCATAATCTAAACTTTTTCAGGATTTACAGCAAATTGTTAATTTGGAACTTTTTATTGCTCACGATACACAGACTCAGTGTTGCAATACCTTGAGACGTTAATGTGGGTTTTTGCACCTGGAAGTTGATTAAATAGAATTAAAATGAGCTATAATGTAAAAAATTAACCGATGAAGTTAAAACTGAAGTCATTCTCTGGCCAGCATGTCTTTAGGATAGCCTTACCTTATGCTGATGGGTCTGGTCAGTAAGGGTGCAGCAGAGAAGCAGCAGTCCAGCTATTGTTGACAGTTTTCTTTCCATCTGATTGCAAAAGAGAATTAGTTCACATCTAAACTGGGAAAATCATAAACTACCAATCCCAATCCAGTCATTCAACATTAAAGAAACTAAATTGGGTTTTTATGAAAAATAATATTTCATATTTTCTGCATTCCCTTTTAAAGATTTGGGAGATGATATGTGCGTTTACATGATTCAGTTTTCATATATGTCAATTGATCTGACTACATCCAACTGAGAAAAGACAGTCCAGGACACATACTATTCCACACACATCACAACAACCAGCACTTCTCTCACATTTAGCAAGACACTCTGCTTGCCATTACACTAACATTTAAGCAGCTGATGAGAGAGAACTGCAGAATGAACTTGATTGTGGAATAACCTGAAATGAGCAGGTTCTCTGACACAGCTGTTGTCAGAAACATGTTGCACAGAAAAAGAAACACTTAATCAGCATATTGCATATTTTTACAATATAAACCATGTTAACTTTACACAGTTGAAAATAGGTTTTTACACTGGTTGACAGCAGGGCTTGAAAACGAAATTATTTTTCAAACGTTCCGTTCCGAACGGTTCAGATAGGCCTATGTTTAACGTTTTCGTCCTTGCATGCGTTCCGCCACCAACATATCGGTCCTGAACCGGTTCGGAACGCAAAATATCGTTCGTTCTTAAAGTTCCGGCAGTGTTTGGCGGGCCTATCAAGTCTATTTTTGTGGACTTTACCTTAGAATAGACGTAGGCTACTCATTATTTCCCCTTGATTTAGCCTATACCGTAGCTATGGCCAAAAATAATAAATCACAGGCGGCATCCAAAAACATTCAGATGGGCTATCCATCCCATAGCCTACAGACTTACTGTAGGCCTAACATATGCCTATAAATAATTTCTTATCAAAAATATTTCTGGATACGTGCTAAACTCCTTACCTGGTTGTAGCCTTTTGGAGTTTTATCCATATGGAGATCTTCAAAGGCTTGCGCTATAATTCCAACCCTGTTTATAAACGAACCTGTCTGTTGCTGACAAGGCCTCTCAAATTTCCTGTTTAACTCTTCTAGACTACATAGAATAGGCTATAATTGCGCAAACATTTCAAATCCCGACTTTAAAACGACACGGCGTGGACAGGCAAAATAGGCTATTACGCATAGGCTACAAACAATTTCCAAATCAGTTTCAGTAGCCTACGCCAGTGTCTCAAACTTTTACAGACCAAGGACCACTTAACCATTAGAAAAAACCTCACGGACCACATAGCTAATAGACACAATAGGCCTACTCACTGAACCGACCTTGCTTATTGTCTTTGCACCTTGCTTATTGAGTCAGAGGATTCATATGATTTAAATTGGCATAGCTTACATAGGCAGTATTGCAGAACTTTGGATTTACAACATTTTCACCAGTACCTTGAAAGGTTTATGAACTCCTTTCGGCTGTATAATGTAAATTCCACTTTGAGTATTAGGACTGGAATCTTTGATGGCTGTACAGTCTTGGCCTGAAAGTCATGAGTGGAGTAGATCATAATCTAAACTTTTTTCAGGATTTACAGCAAATTGTTAATTTGGAACTTTTTATTGCTCACGATACACAGACTCAGTGTTGCAATACCTTGAGACGTTAATGTGGGTTTTTGTACCTGGAAGTTGATTAAATAGAATTAAAATGAGCTATAATGTAAAAAATTAACCGATGAAGTTAAAACTGAAGTCATTCTCTGGCCAGCATGTCTTTAGGATAGCCTTACCTTATGCTGATGGGTCTGGTCAGTAAGGGTGCAGCAGAGAAGCAGCAGTCCAGCTATTGCTGACAGCTTTCTTTCCATCTGATTACAAAAGAGAATTAGTTCACATCTAAACTGGGGAAATCATAAACTACCAATCCCAATCCAGTCATTCAACATTAAAGAAACTAAATTGGGTTTTTATGAAAAATAATATTTCATATTTTCTGCATTCCCTTTTAAAGATTTGGGAGATGATATGTGCGTTTACATGATTCAGTCTTCATATAGGTCAATTGATCTGACTACATCCAACTGAGAGGACAGTTGTGAAGGCGTGGACAGGCAAAATAGGCTATTACGCATAGGCTACAAACAATTTCCAAATCAGTTTCAGTAGCCTACGCCAGTGTTTCTCAAACTTTTACAGACCAAGGACCACTTATCCATTAGAAAAAACCTCACGGACCACATAGCTAATAGACACAATAGGCCTACTCACTGAACCCACCTTGCTTATTGTCTTTGCACCTTGCTTATTGTGTCAGAGGATTCATATGATTTAAATTGGCATAGCTTACATAGGCAGTATTGCAGAACTTTGGATTTACATACAAGTTGGTTCAATATTGCAAACAACGCATCTATATTATTTTTTACAACAGCTCGCGGACCACCAGTGGTCCCCGGACCACACTTTGAGAAACATGGCCTACGCTACGAGCTGGCCTAAGATCCAAAGTGGCAGACGGATAGGTTACACTACAACAGCAAGAAAAAAAATATACCCATTTGGACCAAAGGTCCATTTATTCGTTTTTTTTTTTTTTATTTCAAACTGCAGAAATCAAATTATTAAGCTGTTATATAGAGAACGAAAAAAAAAAACCCGTTATTAACCGGTTTTGTGGATTTCAGAATAACGTTTCTGTTCCGGAACAGTTGAAGACCATTTTGTTTTCGTTTCCGTTTCCGCTCCTCGTAAAATTCCGTACAATTCCGTTCGTTTTCGTTCCTTGAACCGGTTCGGAGCCCTGGTTGACAGTAGGTTGTTACTTGACTAGTCAATGTGATCACAGGCCTAGGTTTATAAAGGCTTTGCTAAATGCTAGTGTAAAATACACAACCTGAATCTACTCACAGTTTCTTGTTTCAAAGTTCCAAAGTGTGTTCACTATTGCACAGGCAGTTCAAATCCCAGCCTTTTATAGTGCCCAACCCCAGACGTTCTCCAGTTCCATTAGAATTCAAAGTATGTCCTCACTATGAAATGACTCAAATGCTGGGAACTAAACGAATGTGCTTACCATGTGAAGTTATGCTTGTTCAAAGGTTAAAACTGATTCCTGCTGTTCAGTAAATTACTCTTTTTCTCCTTATCTCTCCTGAGTGGTTAGCAGTGCTGTTCTTTCAGGCCTGACTTCACAAACACTCAGAGCAAAAGCAAACACACATACACACATTTTGCACACCTGTGAAATGAGGGTGGAACTTAAGACGTCATCCAATACAAGAGAGCCTTTCAACTGCTACGGGGCTCTCCAATCAGACTAATTACACCCCACTATTCAAAGTGTGAGTATAAGTACAGTGATTGAATTGTCAATTAGAGTTAAAAAGTAACAAGGAACCTGTATCTTAGTGGATAGATTTACAATTGCTAACATAGTGAAATCAGAAAAAGCACTGTTCAAATATCAACTGAGAAACCAGGTAGTGACTTGCATTTGTTGTTTAATTCAGTAAGCAACTAACAGTCATGAAACACCTACACTGATAGTATTAAGATGAGACAGGACACACCTCCTATTAAGCCACAGCTGTGTGTTGATGGCCTACCTAGACAAACAGTAAGGCACTTAGGATACAGTCTGAAAGCTCACTACTGTATACTGCTGCGGTCACACACTATGCATCCTGTTAAAAACAAACAAACAAAAAACCCTGAAGTTATATAATACAGAACCCCTAAACGTCCAGTTAAAATAAAATAAATAAATATAAAACAACTGATATATTGTGAGGTCAGTTTACTTAAACATGCACACAGAGATCATAAATTGTGTGCAGAATACAGTTTCTATAACTTACTCGTGGGCACATTAAAGTAAATTGTGTGTGCATTAGAATAATCATTTTCAGCGTACTAAAATGTGGGCACATTATTAAATTGAGCTCACAATGATACATAGAGTGCTCATCTAAAGTAAATTGTATGCACATTACGTTGTGAACTCAATTCACTAAATGGGCACAGATGATAATAAATTATGCACACATTGTAATGAATTCAGAAAATTTGGCTAATCCACATAGTGGATGTCCCCTATAATCAATAAATCATGTCAAACATTGTTAAAGCACAATCAGGTCAAACATTTTAAAATGGCAGAAGGCAATCACTTTTCCCTGTGTATTCCCCCTAACAGCAAGCTACAGAAAATATTGAGCCTTTTATCCAGTTCTTAGGGTTTGATTGTGTTGGGTTTGGTAATGGCTATTGTGTGTGTTTTCACAATGACTCACTTCTGCCTTTATGATCAAGGGGATTATGTGTAGACCATAGTTGCACAAGTTGGTCTTTTATGCTGTAATAGTTTCTGAGTTGCTCAGTTTGTTCAATTTACTCTGTTTCTTCTCTGCTACGTAGCGCTGTGTGACATGTCAAAGATTTAACTAATATTGGAATCACTGTGTGGCACCACAGTTAACTACAATGAATGACTGATGTCACACAATAACCCAGTTGTCCAAAGTGGTGCCTCTGTATCCATTGCAGGAGACATAAGCATAATCCCATAATAAAACAGTGGCACCAACAAGTATATGTATTTATGTCAAAACAGAAGCAGACAGAAAATATATGAATATATGGTGTATTTGCATTCAGCATTACAGATTTACATAATGAACAAGTCTCTAGTCCAGAAATCAGTAAGCTTTCTTCAACTTCATTAGTATGAGCATTATTTAAGGCTGTTATTTAGGTCCATACATATTTAAGCTTAACATAAAAAGGTATGTTTTATAGACGTTCCTTGTCATGACAGATGTAGTACTGCAGGCATGATTCAAGTACTATAGTGACCTAGATGTAAACAGTATAATGACACATACCGAAAACTGAGGAGCTGACGACGTTGTAAAGTACAGCAATACAAGAGCTAGGAACTTCAGAAAATCAGTAATTCTGATATTGCATGCTGTACCTAGATGATTATGTTTTTGTGTGCGTGTATATAAAAGCTTAAAATCAGAAACACCCTTGTCCATCATGTTCAGACCTGTCACTGTCGACTGGTGGTCTGAGCAGTCATTTTCAACCACAGAAATGCCGAATTTTGTGTACACAAGCAAGAGCACAAAGTTGTATGGTATGTGCACACAGTGGACAGTCACAGGAAATGACCCGTCCACATCACAGTTGTCATCAAACGTATTACAATTCAAATCAAATATTTGGATACAAAGTGCCAGTACACACTTTAAAGTATTCACAGCAATAACAAATTTGACATCTCTGCTTCAGATACACAGTGTCTATGCATAATGTGATTACAAGGGTTTCCTGCCAGTTGCCTCTCCTCCCATGATAACCGCAGACTGACTGGAAGAAGGGAAAAGAAAAAAAGAGATGTTTATGATATAAACTCTCTTTATTCTTGCTGTTGATAGACTCCCGTCAAGGGAACAATTCAGTCAAACCATCTATTTCCTAGGGCCCATGGCATATTCACATAGTAACAACTTCCTCAAATGCCTTGACTGAATTCAACCACCAGTGTCAGCCTCAACATACAGTACGTGACCTTGGTGACTAGCACAAGTAGGCTGATTCTGGATCCGAATTGACCGGGATACAGTCTACAACCTCAGCACCTTCTCCGCAATCAGCTGGGGTTGGGGAGAGCCTATGAGGATCATGTAACGCAGACCTCCCTCGCCCAAGAGGGCGGCTTGCTGTCATAGGGGAGGCAACGTGCCACTGAGTCTGGATCCTTCCCGTTACGCTCCACTTCGGCTCCACCTGGTCCGCCAACACCACACGTCCCTTGATGAGCTTGCCCAAGCCAGCCAGGATGTTCCACACCAGGCTGTGCGGAGTAAGGCCTCTCAAGAAGCTTCAGAACCTGCTGAACCTACAAGCACCAAATTGTACATATCTTGTTTAAAAAGTCAGAAAAAGACGAAGTCTGGTCTCAGTTCTATTTTTAAATCATTTTACGACTTTTATTATATTTTGAATATTGTGATTTGCTGATGCTTGCTGAGTTCAACTGATGATGTAAAGAACATTGCAGTGCCTTGGTAAGAAATGTGCTATATACTGTAAATAAAACTGCCTTGCCTAAATCGAGAGAGAGAGAGAGAGAGAGAGAGAGAGAGAACATGGCTGGGTTAGCCTGGCTCATGGAGAGCATCATCTCCAACTCACTGCACACAGAATGCCGGACAGGGGAGAGGTGGAGAATGACAAAGGATAAGATGAAGTATACAGTGATCTTGTGTCTGAAGTGGTGAGCAGCTGTGTGCATAATGGCAAAGCTACTTCATTTCCATAACCTAGACCATTGGTTCCCAAAGACTAGGTCGCGACCCACGGGTGGGCCGCAGGAGATTTTATTTGGGTCGACAGCACAATTTATGTTGTGTAATAGGCCTAGCTTATACCATTTCATATTTAAATATTATATATTTAATATTCTGTCACTCATTTCTCACTAAGGTTTATTGTATATCGCTTGTTTGCCTATGTTTGATGCATTTAAACTAGCAAAAGTAAAAATATAATGCTATGGTTTATGTAGGTATTGAAGAATGCTATTAAAATTGTCTCCTTTTCCAAATGGAGACACAGTTGACCGAGTAGATTCCAGTGTAGTTAAGAGCAGGTAAACTTTGAGGCTGGCTTGCGAAAGAATAGTTCTTTATTCTGGATGTAACAACAGAGTTCTGGTAAGCCTGTTGTACGCACAGCACAGCACAATGTTGCAAGGTGAAGCCAAGGTAAGAAACTGAAGCAAAGATCTGGGAAACTCCTGGCTAATTATAATACCAGAATATACATTCACGTCTGGGGTCAAATTGGAGGGGTGAAACAGACAGTGATATAGCCTTATTGAATTAAGACGTCTTGTGGGGGAACAATTAGTTAGGTACACCATTTGCTATTGTAAGGTGACATCATTCTGTCTGCTTACAATAAACATCCTGTCCTCGCAGTTTCTGCAGTATTAAACAAAGAACCAAAAGAATGACATACAGAAAACCACTAAAATCTAACAGTATGGATGGCTTTCTGTAAGAAATATATACAGTATAATATAGAAATATATTTAAATCTTTGCATGTAACAGGGCCGACTATGCCCACTAGACCCCTTAGATCGCAAGAGAGACTTTTACTGGTCGAAGCCACTGATAAAACCATGTGTGGGGAAGCTGCTTTTAGTTATTATGCATTCAGATTGTGGAACCAACTGCCTAACCACAGCAAAAGTGCCCTGACAACCAACAACTTCAAGACCAGATTTAATTATTGCATTTACTTAGCTGATCTTCTGTATTTTTATACATTTTTATTGAAATGTATTTTATCTTTTTTGCTTTTATTTATTTATGTTTGTTTTTCCATTGTATACCTATGTTTTTATACCTTTGTTTATTACATTACATTACATTACATTACATTACATTTGGCTGACGCTTTTTTAACCAAAGCGACTAACAACATGGTAAACAGTAAGTTTTAGAACAATTCTCACAATTTTAGGACAGTTTACAAAAACATTAGAGTACAGTAAGAATAAGTGCGTTGGTGAGTGCTGTTTTTAAAACGGCTGGTGAGTGCTAGGATCAGTAAGACTTGTTGTAAGTGTTGCTATGAGAGTAGATGTTCTCTAAAGAGCTGGGTCTTCAGGAGTTTTTTGAAAGTGGAAAAGGATGTCCCTGCCCTTGTAGGAACTGGCAGTGTGTTCCACCATCGAGGAACAACAGATGAGAAAAGTTTGGATTGGCTTGAGTGTACCGGTGGTAGAGCTAGACGTCGTTCGTCAGAGGAGCGCAGCGGTCTGGAGGTAGTGTAAGTCTGTATGAGGGCATTCAAGTAGGTGGGAGCAGAACCGGAGACTACTTTGTAGGCAAGCATTAGAGACTTGAATTTGATGCGGGCCGCCATAGGTAGCCAGTGTAGCTGGATGAGCAGCGGGGTAACATGTGCCCTTTTGGGTTGGTTGTAGACCAGGCGCGCCGCCGCGTTCTGGATCATCTGAAGTGGTTTCACTGCGCAGGCTGGGAGACCTGTCAGGAGGGCATTGCAGTAGTCGAGTCGTGAGATGACTATTGCCTGAACCAGAAGTTAGGTAGCATCTTGAGTCAAGTAAGTCCTGATTTTCCGTATGTTGTAGAGTGCGAAACGGCATGACCGGGCGACTGAGGCAACATGATCTGAGAAGTTTAGTTGGTTGTCGAGAACAACTCCTAGATTTCTTGCAGTCCTGGTCGGTGAAACAGACAGGGAGTCAAATTTGATGTTGATGTCGTGGTGTATGGTAGGTTTAGCTGGGATGACCAGCAGTTCAGTCTTTGAGAGGTTCAGCTGGAGGTGGTGTGCCTTCATCCATGTAGCTATGTCTGAAAGGCAATCCGAGATCCGTGCTGAAACCAGGGGGTCGTCAGGTGGAAAGGACAGATAGAGCTGTGTGTCGTCTGCATAGTAGTGGTATGAGAAGCCGTGCGAACGGATAATCTGTCCCAAGGAGGTGGTGTAGATAGCAAAGAGGAGGGGGCCCAGGACTGAGCCCTGGGGGACCCCTGTGGTGAGATGGTGAGGTGCAGATAGCTGACCAAGCCATGATACGTTAAACGAGCGTCCTGTGAGGTAGGATTCAAACCAGGAGAGAGCAGAACCGGAGATTCCCATGTCAGCGAGTATAGAGAGAAGGATACGGTGATTAACCGTGTCAAAGGCAGCCGATAAATCAAGCAGAATGAGTACTGATGACCGAGCGGTCGCCCTGGCTTCTTTTAAGGCTTCTGTTACAGACAGCAGAGCCGTTTCGGTAGAGTGGCCGCTTTTGAACCCAGACTGATTTGGATCCAGAAGGTTGTTCTGTGAAAGGAAGTCAGAGACCTGTTTGGAGACTGCTCGTTCAATGCCTTTGGATAGGAAAGGCAGTAGTGAGACAGGGCGGTAGTTCTCGACTTGAGCAGGGTTGAGAGAAGCTTTCTTAAGTAACGGTGTTACCCGGGGCATTTTGAACGCTGTTGGAAATGTGCCGGAGGTTAGCGAGGAATTGATCACATGTGTGATCGCTGGAGCGATGGTTTATCTATTTATTTAAATGCATTTTACCTTACTGTACTTCTATTACTTTAAGTTTTCTTTTTAAATGTTGCTTTTATTTTATCTTCCATTCTTATTTCTTTCTATCTTACTTAATTCATTACATCTACCTTATTCATGTTTTTAGTTGTTTTACTTCATTCATATATTTGATTATTTCTTATTCATTTTTTTAAATCATTTTACAACTTTTATTATATTTTGAATATTGTGATTTGCTGATGCTTGCTGAGTTCAACTGATGATGTAAAGAACATTGAACTGCCTTGGTAAGAAATGTGCTATATACTGTAAATAAAACTGCCTTGCCTAAATTGAGAGAGAGAGAGAGCGAGAGAGCGAGAGAGCGAGAGCGAGAGGTGAATGCTCAGGTTAGGCAGTGCACGCAACGTCACAGGACCTAACAGCATCAACTGGCCCACTGAAGCCTGGTCTCTATCAAATAGCCGTCCATTCCATCAATCAATGAATCAAATCTTTATTTCAGACACCAAAAGGGTCCATAGCATTTAGGAAATGTATAAATATATTAGGCATACATAAATCAGAACAAAAAAAAGTAAAAGGTGTTTTGTGTGATCATGCCAAAGACTACATCCATAATGACCCAGAGACACAAGGAACAGGAGGCGCAAACAGAAGTAGCACACAGAGATTGACGTTTAATGAAACTTTATTTATACTTAATATACACTTTATTCCTACATAATATGCACTCAATATATACTCCCACAAAAAAGATCCAGAATGGTCGGCCAGGTCTGTGGCGGCCCATTTTATGCACAGTATGTTGGGCCACTCCACAGGGTATAGACATGTGTGTGTGATTATGTTTACTCACTCTTCTAAAATATCAATAGCCTGATCACATCAGTCACCTCAACTAGATATACTGCAAAGCTGTGCGTGATGCGACTGCCGCCGTATAAAGTGAGAGAACTAAGAACACAATTTTCACTCAATGAAATTACTGGAGCAAGCACAGAAATCTTACTGGACCAGAAGCCTGAGTGTCTCAGATTAAACCCTCTGAGTGTCACAGTGGATGAGGTGTCCTCACACAGACTTCACCATCATTCGAGTGGCTTGTAGGGAGTATGGGGCCGGGCCTTTCCACGTGCGCCAGTGCACCCCTGACGCCCAGCCTATGTTGTCCCCCGCTGGGTGCCAGTCTCCGTGGAGGTTGGCTGAGCCACAACGGCTGAACCACCAGCCGCCCCCACCCTCTGATGAGCTACATTCGCGCTCAGCGATGTCTCCAAAGATGCACGGGGAGCAGCCGTCATTGTCTCGGTCCTTTGTGCTGAATCCAAAGCCATTCTGGTCAATGCCACTGTATGCTCCGCGTATAGCATCACCTGGTCAGTATGAGGATTACATAGGCGATCAGGAACAATATCAACATCACTTCAGAGGTTTCAGGTAATGCTAGCCACTCTATTTTGTTGTGTGGGTATAGCCGCTAGTTTTTGACTTGAATTATTTTTCAGCAAAAATAAAAATAAAATAAATTAGCTTTGTTAATATTCACAGACATTAAAAAGTTGCGAACATAATCTCATCTAAATTTGCAGTCATATTTCCATACCTGCAGTGCCTTTATAAGTTCCGACACTCAGTTTGTAGGCCGCCGCCTCATCGCCAATTCTGAAATCTCTGTACTCTGCAAAAGCTGATCCCCCCTCAAAGTCCCACAGGCCTACTCTGAGGATGGACTTCTGATCATTGCTCCTGGTAAGAGCCCACACTTTGGCCAGGCCCAACCAGTGATCCTCTGAAACGAGAGCCAGTTACAGTTATGTGAATGCTAGTACTGTACTTCATGGCACTGGGATCCACTGATCTTCATCTTAGCACAGCTGGAGTCATCTCTTGCAAATGTGTTAACACTCTTTTTCGAACCACTTAACATAGCTTTCAAAGACTCCAAACTGTGTGAACAAATGGGAAAGATTTATTCACAGCTAACAGATATTGCTTGAAAGTCTTTTACACAATTCTTCAATCAGCAATCACTCCTCATTCATAAAAGATACCACCTTTGCGTTGCTATTGCACTAAAGTGACTTAGTACGCATACTGAACAACTTACAGGCTTTTGCAGGCAATCCACTTAATTATGCTGTCTGTACGGATTGTTCTGAGAAATACACTTATAGTGCAAATATTAAGGATGATTAATGCACCTTGAGAAAAGCGTAAAGGTTTCTTTGATGGGTATACTGATCATATATACGGTATATCTGGTGGTAGTGATGCTGTAGATCAAAAGGATGCTTATAGAACATGACAAATTAATTAATAAATGAAGGCAACAGAGCGGTCCCAGGGCCTTACTTTCGAGGTATCCAAAGCCATGTTTGTACTCTGCCCAGTTTCTTTGGAAGGATACTTTCCCCCCTGTACGTCTCTGGAACACTGTCCAGCCCCCATCGGCCAGCATCTCACAGTACACCTGCGTAAGGGTCAAACAAAAGGTATGTTCACTGTCAGAAAAAAGTGACAGTTGAGGTTCTCTAAGGTTCAACATTTGCCAATGTATTCCACAGGGGTCACAATTGAATGCTTCTCAATTATACATGTACATAGCTGATGTAAAAAAAGAAAAAGAACTCTGCATCAATTTGATGACGTATTTTATGGAACAGTTTAAGAACAGTTTCTGGCTGCATATAATCATTGAAAGAATTGGAAACATTTTCACCAGTACATTGAAAGGTACTGGAACTCCTTTCGGCTGTATAATGTAAATTCCACTTTGAGCATTAGGACTGGAATCTTTGATGGCTGTACAGTCTTGGCCTGAAAGTCATGAGTGGAGAAGATCATAATCTAAACTTTTTCAGGATTTACAGCAAATTGTTCATTTGGAACTTTTTATTGCTCACGATACACAGACTCAGTGTTGCAATACCTTGAGACGTTAATGTGGGTTTTTGCACCTGGAAGTTGATTAAATAGAATTAAAATGAGCTATAATGTAAAAAATTAACCGATGAAGTTAAAACTGAAGTCATTCTCTGGCCAGCATGTCTTTAGGATAGCCTTACCTTATGCTGATGGGTCTGGTCAGTAAGGGTGCAGCAGAGAAGCAGCAGTCCAGCTATTGTTGACAGTTTTCTTTCCATCTGATTGCAAAAGAGAATTAGTTCACATCTAAACTGGGGAAATCATAAACTACCAATCCCAATCCAGTCATTCAACATTAAAGAAACTAAATTGGGTTTTTATGAAAAATAATATTTTTCATATTTTCTGCATTCCCTTTTAAAGATTTGGGAGATGATATGTGCATTTACATGATTCAGTTGTCATATATGTCAATTGATCTGACTACATCCAACTGAGAAAAGACAGTCCAGGACACATACTATTCCACACACATCACAACAACCAGCACTTCTCTCACATTTAGCAAGACACTCTGCTTGCCATTACACTAACATTTAAGCAGCTGATGAGAGAGAACTGCAGAATGAACTTGATTGTGGAATAACCTGAAATGAGCAGGTTCTCTGACACAGCTGTTGTCAGAAACATGTTGCACAGAAAAAGAAACACTTAATCAGCATATTGCATATTTTTACAATATAAACCATGTTAACTTTACACAGTTGAAAATAGGTTTTTACACTAGTTGACAGCAGGGCTTGAAAACGAAATTATTTTTCAAACGTTCCGTTCCGAACGGTTCAGATAGGCCTATGTTTAACGTTTTCGTTCTTGCATGCGTTCCGCCACCAACATATCGGTCCTGAACCGGTTCGGAACGCAAAATATCGTTCGTTCTTAAAGTTCCGGCAGTGTTTGGCGGGCCTATCAAGTCTATTTTTGTGGACTTTACCTTAGAATAGACGTAGGCTACTCATTATTTCCCCTTGATTTAGCCTATACCGTAGCTATGGCCAAAAATAATAAATCACAGGCGGCATCCAAAAACATTCAGATGGGCTATCCATCCCATAGCCTACAGACTTACTGTAGGCCTAACCTATGCCTATAAATAATTTCTTATCAAAAATATTTCTGGATACGTGCTAAACTCCTTACCTGGTTGTAGCCTTTTGGAGTTTTATCCATATGGAGATCTTCAAAGGCTTGCGCTATAATTCCAACCCTGTTTATAAACGAACCTGTCTGTTGCTGACAAGGCCTAACTCTTCTAGACTACATAGAATAGGCTATAATTGCGCAAACATTTCCAATCCCGACTTTAAAACGACACGGCGTGGACAGGCAAAATAGGCTATTACGCATAGGCTACAAACAATTTCCAAATCCGTTTCAGTAGCCTACGCCAGTGTTTCTCAAACTTTCACAGACCAAGGACCACTTAACCATTAGAGAAAACCTCACGGACCACATAGCTAATAGACACAATAGGCCTACTCACTGAACCCACCTTGCTTATTGTCTTTGCACCTTGCTTATTGTGTCAGAGGATTCATATGATTTAAATTGGCATAGCTTACATAGGCAGTATTGCATAACTTTGGATTTACAACATTTTCACCAGTACCTTGAAAGGTTTATGAACTCCTTTCGGCTGTATAATGTAAATTCCACTTTGAGCATTAGGACTGGAATCTTTGATGGCTGTACAGTCTTGGCCTGAAAGTCATGAGTGGAGAAGATATAATCTAAACTTTTTTCAGGATTTACAGCAAATTGTTAATTTGGAACTTTTTATTGCTGACGATACACAGACTCAGTGTTGCAATACCTTGAGACGTTAATGTGGGTTTTTGTACCTGGAAGTTGATTAAATAGAATTAAAATGAGCTATAATGTAAAAAATTAACCGATGAAGTTAAAACTGAAGTCATTCTCTGGCCAGCATGTCTTTAGGATAGCCTTACCGTATGCTGATGGGTCTGGTCAGTAAGGGTGCAGCAGAGAAGCAGCAGTCCAGCTATTGCTGACAGCTTTCTTTCCATCTGATTGCAAAAGAGAATTAGTTCACATCTAAACTGGGGAAATCATAAACTACCAATCCCAATCCAGTCATTCAACATTAAAGAAACTAAATTGGGTTTTTATGAAAAATAATATTTTTCATATTTTCTGCATTCCCTTTTAAAGATTTGGGAGATGATATGTGCGTTTACATGATTCAGTCTTCATATAGGTCAATTGATCTGACTACATCCAACTGAGAAAAGACAGTTGTGAAGGCGTGGACAGGCAAAATAGGCTATTACGCATAGGCTACAAACAATTTCCAAATCAGTTTCAGTAGCCTACGCCAGTGTTTCTCAAACTTTTACAGACCAAGGACCACTTATCCATTAGAAAAAACCTCACGGACCACATAGCTAATAGACACAATAGGCCTACTCACTGAACCCACCTTGCTTATTGTCTTTGCACCTTGCTTATTGTGTCAGAGGATTCATATGATTTAAATTGGCATAGCTTACATAGGCAGTATTGCAGAACTTTGGATTTACATACAAGTTGGTTCAATATTGCAAACAACGCATCTATATTATTTTTTACAACAGCTCGCGGACCACTTGGGATAGCTTGCGGACCACCAGTGGTCCCCGGACCACACTTTGAGAAACATGGCCTACGCTACGAGCTGGCCTAAGATCCAAAGTGGCAGACGGATAGGTTACACTACAACAGCAAGAAAAAAATATACCCATTTGGACCAAAGGTCCATTTATTCGTTTTTTGTTTTTATTTCAAACTGCAGAAATCAAATTATTAAGCTGTTATATAGAGAACGAAAAAAAAAAACCCGTTATTAACCGGTTTTGTGGATTTCAGAATAACGTTTCTGTTCCGGAACAGTTGAAGACCATTTTGTTTTCGTTTCCGTTTCCGCTCCTCGTAAAATTCCGTACAATTCCGTTCGTTTTCGTTCCTTGAACCGGTTCGGAGCCCTGGTTGACAGTAGGTTGTTACTTGACTAGTCAATGTGATCACAGGCCTAGGTTTATAAAGGCTTTGCTAAATGCTAGTGTAAAATACACAACCTGAATCTACTCACAGTTTCTTGTTTCAAAGTTCCAAAGTGTGTTCACTATTGCACAGGCAGTTCAAATCCCAGCCTTTTATAGTGCCCAACCCCAGACGTTCTCCAGTTCCATTAGAATTCAAAGTATGTCCTCACTATGAAATGACTCAAATGCTGGGAACTAAACGAATGTGCTTACCATGTGAAGTTATGCTTGTTCAAAGGTTAAAACTGATTCCTGCTGTTCAGTAAATTACTCTTTTTCTCCTTATCTCTCCTGAGTGGTTAGCAGTGCTGTTCTTTCAGGCCTGACTTCACAAACACTCAGAGCAAAAGCAAACACACATACACACATTTTGCACACCTGTGAAATGAGGGTGGAACTTAAGACGTCATCCAATACAAGAGAGCCTTTCAACTGCTACGGGGCTCTCCAATCAGACTAATTACACCCCACTATTCAAAGTGTGAGTATAAGTACAGTGATTGAATTGTCAATTAGAGTTAAAAAGTAACAAGGAACCTGTATCTTAGTGGATAGATTTACAATTGCTAACATAGTGAAATCAGAAAAAGCACTGTTCAAATATCAACTGAGAAACCAGGTAGTGACTTGCATTTGTTGTTTAATTCAGTAAGCAACTAACAGTCATGAAACACCTACACTGATAGTATTAAGATGAGACAGGACACACCTCCTATTAAGCCACAGCTGTGTGTTGATGGCCTACCTAGACAAACAGTAAGGCACTTAGGATACAGTCTGAAAGCTCACTACTGTATACTGCTGCGGTCACACACTATGCATCCTGTTAAAAACAAACAAACAAAAAACCCTGAAGTTATATAATACAGAGCCCCTAAACGTCCAGTTAAAATAAAATAAATAAATATAAAACAACTGATATATTGTGAGGTCAGTTTACTTAAACATGCACACAGAGATCATAAATTGTGTGCAGAATACAGTTTCTATAACTTACTCGTGGGCACATTAAAGTAAATTGTGTGTGCATTAGAAGAATCATTTTCAGCGTACTAAAATGTGGGCACATTATTAAATTGAGCTCACAATGATACATAGAGTGCTCATCTAAAGTAAATTGTATGCACATTACGTTGTGAACTCAATTCACTAAATGGGCACAGATGATAATAAATTATGCACACATTGTAATGAATTCAGAAAATTTGGCTAATCCACATAGTGGATGTCCCCTATAATCAATAAATCATGTCAAACATTGTTAAAGCACAATCAGGTCAAACATTTTAAAATGGCAGAAGGCAATCACTTTTCCCTGTGTATTCCCCCTAACAGCAAGCTACAGAAAATATTGAGCCTTTTATCCAGTTCTTAGGGTTTGATTGTGTTGGGTTTGGTAATGGCTATTGTGTGTGTTTTCACAATGACTCACTTCTGCCTTTATGATCAAGGGGATTATGTGTAGACCATAGTTGCACAAGTTGGTCTTTTATGCTGTAATAGTTTCTGAGTTGCTCAGTTTGTTCAATTTACTCTGTTTCTTCTCTGCTACGTAGCGCTGTGTGACATGTCAAAGATTTAACTAATATTGGAATCACTGTGTGGCACCACAGTTAACTACAATGAATGACTGATGTCACACAATAACCCAGTTGTCCAAAGTGGTGCCTCTGTATCCATTGCAGGAGACATAAGCATAATCCCATAATAAAACAGTGGCACCAACAAGTATATGTATTTATGTCAAAACAGAAGCAGACAGAAAATATATGAATATATGGTGTATTTGCATTCAGCATTACAGATTTACATAATGAACAAGTCTCTAGTCCAGAAATCAGTAAGCTTTCTTCAACTTCATTAGTATGAGCATTATTTAAGGCTGTTATTTAGGTCCATACATATTTAAGCTTAACATAAAAAGGTATGTTTTATAGACGTTCCTTGTCATGACAGATGTAGTACTGCAGGCATGATTCAAGTACTATAGTGACCTAGATGTAAACAGTATAATGACACATACCGAAAACTGAGGAGCTGACGACGTTGTAAAGTACAGCAATACAAGAGCTAGGAACTTCAGAAAATCAGTAATTCTGATATTGCATGCTGTACCTAGATGATTATGTTTTTGTGTGCGTGTATATAAAAGCTTAAAATCAGAAACACCCTTGTCCATCATGTTCAGACCTGTCACTGTCGACTGGTGGTCTGAGCAGTCATTTTCAACCACAGAAATGCCGAATTTTGTGTACACAAGCAAGAGCACAAAGTTGTATGGTATGTGCACACAGTGGACAGTCACAGGAAATGACCCGTCCACATCACAGTTGTCATCAAACGTATTACAATTCAAATCAAATATTTGGATACAAAGTGCCAGTACACACTTTAAAGTATTCACAGCAATAACAAATTTGACATCTCTGCTTCAGATACACAGTGTCTATGCATAATGTGATTACAAGGGTTTCCTGCCAGTTGCCTCTCCTCCCATGATAACCGCAGACTGACTGGAAGAAGGGAAAAGAAAAAAAGAGATGTTTATGATATAAACTCTCTTTATTCTTGCTGTTGATAGACTCCCGTCAAGGGAACAATTCAGTCAAACCATCTATTTCCTAGGGCCCATGGCATATTCACATAGTAACAACTTCCTCAAATGCCTTGACTGAATTCAACCACCAGTGTCAGCCTCAACATACAGTACGTGACCTTGGTGACTAGCACAAGTAGGCTGATTCTGGATCCGAATTGACCGGGATACAGTCTACAACCTCAGCACCTTCTCCGCAATCAGCTGGGGTTGGGGAGAGCCTATGAGGATCATGTAACGCAGACCTCCCTCGCCCAAGAGGGCGGCTTGCTGTCATAGGGGAGGCAACGTGCCACTGAGTCTGGATCCTTCCCGTTACGCTCCACTTCGGCTCCACCTGGTCCGCCAACACCACACGTCCCTTGATGAGCTTGCCCAAGCCAGCCAGGATGTTCCACACCAGGCTGTGCGGAGTAAGGCCTCTCAAGAAGCTTCAGAACCCGCTGAACCTACAAGCACCAAATTGTACATATCTTGTTTAAAAAGTCAGAAAAAGACGAAGTCTGGTCTCAGTTCTATTTTTAAATCATTTTACGACTTTTATTATATTTTGAATATTGTGATTTGCTGATGCTTGCTGAGTTCAACTGATGATGTAAAGAACATTGCACTGCCTTGGTAAGAAATGTGCTATATACTGTAAATAAAACTGCCTTGCCTAAATCGAGAGAGAGAGAGAGAGAGAGAGAGAGAGAGAACATGGCTGGGTTAGCCTGGCTCATGGAGAGCATCATCTCCAACTCACTGCACACAGAATGCCGGACAGGGGAGAGGTGGAGAATGACAAAGGATAAGATGAAGTATACAGTGATCTTGTGTCTGAAGTGGTGAGCAGCTGTGTGCATAATGGCAAAGCTACTTCATTTCCATAACCTAGACCATTGGTTCCCAAAGACTAGGTCGCGACCCACGGGTGGGCCGCAGGAGATTTTATTTGGGTCGACAGCACAATTTATGTTGTGTAATAGGCCTAGCTTATACCATTTCATATTTAAATATTATATATTTAATATTCTGTCACTCATTTCTCACTAAGGTTTATTGTATATCGCTTGTTTGCCTATGTTTGATGCATTTAAACTAGCAAAAGTAAAAATATAATGCTATGGTTTATGTAGGTATTGAAGAATGCTATTAAAATTGTCTCCTTTTCCAAATGGAGACACAGTTGACCGAGTAGATTCCAGTGTAGTTAAGAGCAGGTAAACTTTGAGGCTGGCTTGCGAAAGAATAGTTCTTTATTCTGGATGTAACAACAGAGTTCTGGTAAGCCTGTTGTACGCACAGCACAGCACAATGTTGCAAGGTGAAGCCAAGGTAAGAAACTGAAGCAAAGATCTGGGAAACTCCTGGCTAATTATAATACCAGAATATACATTCACGTCTGGGGTCAAATTGGAGGGGTGAAACAGACAGTGATATAGCCTTATTGAATTAAGACGTCTTGTGGGGGAACAATTAGTTAGGTACACTATTTGCTATTGTAAGGTGACATCATTCTGTCTGCTTACAATAAACATCCTGTCCTCGCAGTTTCTGCAGTATTAAACAAAGAACCAAAAGAATGACATACAGAAAACCACTAAAATCTAACAGTATGGATGGCTTTCTCTAAGAAATATATACAGTATAATATAGAAATATATTTAAATCTTTGCATGTAACAGGGCCGACTATGCCCACTAGACCCCTTAGATCGCAAGAGAGACTTTTACTGGTCGAAGCCACTGATAAAACCATGTGTGGGGAAGCTGCTTTTAGTTATTATGCATTCAGATTGTGGAACCAACTGCCTAACCACAGCAAAAGTGCCCTGACAACCAACAACTTCAAGACCAGATTTAATTATTGCATTTACTTAGCTAATCTTCTGTATTTTTATACATTTTTATTGAAATGTATTTTATCTTTTTTGCTTTTATTTATTTATGTTTGTTTTTCCATTGTATACCTATGTTTTTATACCTTTGTTTATTACATTACATTACATTACATTACATTACATTTGGCTGACGCTTTTTTAACCAAAGCGACTAACAACATGGTAAACAGTAAGTTTTAGAACAATTCTCACAATTTTAGGACAGTTTACAAAAACATTAGAGTACAGTAAGAATAAGTGCGTTGGTGAGTGCTGTTTTTAAAACGGCTGGTGAGTGCTAGGATCAGTAAGACTTGTTGTAAGTGTTGCTATGAGAGTAGATGTTCTCTAAAGAGCTGGGTCTTCAGGAGTTTTTTGAAAGTGGAAAAGGATGTCCCTGCCCTTGTAGGAACTGGCAGTGTGTTCCACCATCGAGGAACAACAGATGAGAAAAGTTTGGATTGGCTTGAGTGTACCGGTGGTAGAGCTAGACGTCGTTCGTCAGAGGAGCGCAGCAGTCTGGAGGTAGTGTAAGTCTGTATGAGGGCATTCAAGTAGGTGGGAGCAGAACCGGAGACTACTTTGTAGGCAAGCATTAGAGACTTGAATTTGATGCGGGCCGCCATAGGTAGCCAGTGTAGCTGGATGAGCAGCGGGGTAACATGTGCCCTTTTGGGTTGGTTGTAGACCAGGCGCGCCGCCGCGTTCTGGATCATCTGAAGTGGTTTCACTGCGCAGGCTGGGAGACCTGTCAGGAGAGCATTGCAGTAGTCGAGTCGTGAGATGACTATTGCCTGAACCAGAAGTTAGGTAGCATCTTGAGTCAAGTAAGTCCTGATTTTCCGTATGTTGTAGAGTGCGAAACGGCATGACCGGGCGACTGAGGCAACATGATCTGAGAAGTTTAGTTGGTTGTCGAGAACAACTCCTAGATTTCTTGCAGTCCTGGTCGGTGAAACAGACAGGGAGTCAAATTTGATGTTGATGTCGTGGTGTATGGTAGGTTTAGCTGGGATGACCAGCAGTTCAGTCTTTGAGAGGTTCAGCTGGAGGTGGTGTGCCTTCATCCATGTAGCTATGTCTGAAAGGCAATCCGAGATCCGTGCTGAAACCAGGGGGTCGTCAGGTGGAAAGGACAGATAGAGCTGTGTGTCGTCTGCATAGTAGTGGTATGAGAAGCCGTGCGAACGGATAATCTGTCCCAAGGAGGTGGTGTAGATAGCAAAGAGGAGGGGGCCCAGGACTGAGCCCTGGGGGACCCCTGTGGTGAGATGGTGAGGTGCAGATAGCTGACCAAGCCATGATACGTTAAACGAGCGTCCTGTGAGGTAGGATTCAAACCAGGAGAGAGCAGAACCGGAGATTCCCATGTCAGCGAGTATAGAGAGAAGGATACGGTGATTAACCGTGTCAAAGGCAGCCGATAAATCAAGCAGAATGAGTACTGATGACCGAGCGGTCGCCCTGGCTTCTTTTAAGGCTTCTGTTACAGACAGCAGAGCCGTTTCGGTAGAGTGGCCGCTTTTGAACCCAGACTGATTTGGATCCAGAAGGTTGTTCTGTGAAAGGAAGTCAGAGACCTGTTTGGAGACTGCTCGTTCAATGCCTTTGGATAGGAAAGGCAGTAGTGAGACAGGGCGGTAGTTCTCGACTTGAGCAGGGTTGAGAGAAGCTTTCTTAAGTAACGGTGTTACCCGGGGCATTTTGAACGCTGTTGGAAATGTGCCGGAGGTTAGCGAGGAATTGATCACATGTGTGATCGCTGGAGCGATGGTTTATCTATTTATTTAAATGCATTTTACCTTACTGTACTTCTATTACTTTAAGTTTTCTTTTTAAATGTTGCTTTTATTTTATCTTCCATTCTTATTTCTTTCTATCTTAATTCATTACATCTACCTTATTCATGTTTTTAGTTGTTTTACTTCATTCATATATTTGATTATTTCTTATTCATTTTTTTAAATCATTTTACAACTTTTATTATATTTTGAATATTGTGATTTGCTGATGCTTGCTGAGTTCAACTGATGATGTAAAGAACATTGAACTGCCTTGGTAAGAAATGTGCTATATACTGTAAATAAAACTGCCTTGCCTAAATTGAGAGAGAGAGAGAGCGAGAGAGCGAGAGCGAGAGCGAGAGAGAGAGAGAGAGGTGAATGCTCAGGTTAGGCAGTGCACGCAACGTCACAGGACCTAACAGCATCAACTGGCCCACTGAAGCCTGGTCTCTATCAAATAGCCGTCCATTCCATCAATCAATGAATCAAATCTTTATTTCAGACACCAAAAGGGTCCATAGCATTTAGGAAATGTATAAATATATTAGGCATACATAAATCAGAACAAAAAAAAGTAAAAGGTGTTTTGTGTGATCATGCCAAAGACTACATCCATAATGACCCAGAGACACAAGGAACAGGAGGCGCAAACAGAAGTAGCACACAGAGATTGACGTTTAATGAAACTTTATTTATACTTAATATACACTTTATTCCTACATAATATGCACTCAATATATACTCCCACAAAAAAGATCCAGAATGGTCGGCCAGGTCTGTGGCGGCCCATTTTATGCACAGTATGTTGGGCCACTCCACAGGGTATAGACATGTGTGTGTGATTATGTTTACTCACTCTTCTAAAATATCAATAGCCTGATCACATCAGTCACCTCAACTAGATATACTGCAAAGCTGTGCGTGATGCGACTGCCGCCGTATAAAGTGAGAGAACTAAGAGAAATAAGAACACAATTTTCACTCAATGAAATTACTGGAGCAAGCACAGAAATCTTACTGGACCAGAAGCCTGAGTGTCTCAGATTAAACCCTCTGAGTGTCACACTGGATGAGGTGTCCTCACACAGACTTCACCATCATTCGAGTGGCTTGTAGGGAGTATGGGGCCGGGCCTTTCCACGTGCGCCAGTGCACCCCTGACGCCCAGCCTATGTTGTCCCCCGCTGGGTGCCAGTCTCCGTGGAGGTTGGCTGAGCCACAACGGCTGAACCACCAGCCGCCCCCACCCTCTGATGAGCTACATTCGCGCTCAGCGATGTCTCCAAAGATGCACGGGGAGCAGCCGTCATTGTCTCGGTCCTTTGTGCTGAATCCAAAGCCATTCTGGTCAATACCACTGTATGCTCCGCGTATAGCATCACCTGGTCAGTATGAGGATTACATAGGCGATCAGGAACAATATCACTTCAGAGGTTTCAGGTAATGCTAGCCACTCTATTTTGTTGTGTGGGTATAGCCGCTAGTTTTTGACTTGAATTATTTTTCAGCCAAAAAAAAAAAAACAAAAAAAAAATTAGCTTTGTTAATATTCACAGACATATTAAAAAGTTGCGAACATAATCTCATCTAAATTTGCAGTCATATTTCCATACCTGCAGTGCCTTTATAAGTTCCGACACTCAGTTTGTAGGCCGCCGCCTCATCGCCAATTCTGAAATCTCTGTACTCTGCAAAAGCTGATCCCCCCTCAAAGTCCCACAGGCCTACTCTGAGGATGGACTTCTGATCATTGCTCCTGGTAAGAGCCCACACTTTGGCCAGGCCCAACCAGTGATCCTCTGAAACGAGAGCCAGTTACAGTTATGTGAATGCTAGTACTGTACTTCATGGCACTGGGATCCACTGATCTTCATCTTAGCACAGCTGGAGTCATCTCTTGCAAATGTGTTAACACTCTTTTTCGAACCACTTAACATAGCTTTCAAAGACTCCAAACTGTGTGAACAAATGGGAAAGATTTATTCACAGCTAACAGATATTGCTTGAAAGTCTTTTACACAATTCTTCAATCAGCAATCACTCCTCATTCATAAAAGATACCACCTTTGCGTTGCTATTGCACTAAAGTGACTTAGTACGCATACTGAACAACTTACAGGCTTTTGCAGGCAATCCACTTAATTATGCTGTCTGTACGGATTGTTCTGAGAAATACACTTATAGTGCAAATATTAAGGATGATTAATGCACCTTGAGAAAAGCGTAAAGGTTTCTTTGATGGGTATACTGATCATATATACGGTATATCTGGTGGTAGTGATGCTGTAGATCAAAATGATGCTTATAGAACATGACAAATTAATTAATAAATGAAGGCAACAGAGCGGTCCCAGGGCCTTACTTTCGAGGTATCCAAAGCCATGTTTGTACTCTGCCCAGTTTCTTTGGAAGGATACTTTCCCCCCTGTACGTCTCTGGAACACTGTCCAGCCTCCATCGGCCAGCATCTCACAGTACACCTGCGTAAGGGTCAAACAAAAGGTACGTTCACTGTCAGAAAAAAGTGACAGTTGAGGTTCTCTAAGGTTCAACATTTGCCAATGTATTCCACAGGGGTCACAATTGAATGCTTCTCAATTATACATGTACATAGCTGATGTAAAAAAAGAAAAAGAACTCGGCATCAATTTGATGACGTATTTTATGGAACAGTTTAAGAACAGTGTCTGGCTGCATATCATCATTGAAAGAATTGGAAACATTTTCACCAGTACATTGAAAGGTACTGGAACTCCTTTCGGCTGTATAATGTAAATTCCACTTTGAGCATTAGGACTGGAATCTTTGATGGCTGTACAGTCTTGGCCTGAAAGTCATGAGTGGAGAAGATCATAATCTAAACTTTTTCAGGATTTACAGCAAATTGTTCATTTGGAACTTTTTATTGCTCACGATACACAGACTCAGTGTTGCAATACCTTGAGACGTTAATGTGGGTTTTTGCACCTGGAAGTTGATTAAATAGAATTAAAATGAGCTATAATGTAAAAAAATTAACCGATGAAGTTAAAACTGAAGTCATTCTCTGGCCAGCATGTCTTTAGGATAGCCTTACCTTATGCTGATGGGTCTGGTCAGTAAGGGTGCAGCAGAGAAGCAGCAGTCCAGCTATTGCTGACAGCTTTCTTTCCATCTGATTGCAAAAGAGAATTAGTTCACATCTAAACTGGGGAAATCATAAACTACCAATCCCAATCCAGTCATTCAACATTAAAGAAACTAAATTGGGTTTTTATGAAAAATAATATTTTTCATATTTTCTGCATTCCCTTTTAAAGATTTGGGAGATGATCTGTGCGTTTACATGATTCAGTTTTCATATAGGTCAATTGATCTGACTACATCCAACTGAGAAAAGACAGTCCAGGACACATACTATTCCACACACATCACAACAACCAGCACTTCTCTCACATTTAGCAAGACACTCTGCTTGCCATTACACTAACATTTAAGCAGCTGATGAGAGAGAACTGCAGAATGAACTTGATTGTGGAATAACCTGAAATGAGCAGGTTCTCTGACACAGCTGTTGTCAGAAACATGTTGCACAGAAAAAGAAACACTTAATCAGCATATTGCATATTTTTACAATATAAACCATGTTAACTTTACACAGTTGAAAATAGGTTTTTACACTAGTTGACAGTAGGTTGTTACTTGACTAGTCAATGTGACCACAGGCCTATGTTAATAAAGGCTTTGCTAAATGCTAGTGTAAAATACACAATCTGAATCTACTCAGTTTCTTGTTTCAAAAGTTCCAAAGTGTGTTCACTATTGCACAGGCAGTTCAAAGCCCAGCCTTTTATAGTGCCCAACCCCAGACGTTCTCCAGTTCCATTAGAATTCAAAGTATGTCCTCACTATGAAATGACTCAAATGCTGGGAACTAAACGAATGTGCTTACCATGTGAAGTTATGCTTGTTCAAATGTTAAAACTGATTCCTGCTGTTCAGTAAATTACTCTTTTTCTCCTTATCTCTCCTGAGTGGTTAGCAGTGCTGTTCTTTCAGGCCTGACTTCACAAACACTCAGAGCAAAAGCAAACACACATACACACATTTTGCACACCTGTGAAATGAGGGTGGAGCTTAAGACGTCATCCAATACAAGAGAGCCTTTCAACTGCTATGGGGCTCTCCAATCAGACTAATTACACCCCACTGTTCAAAGTGTGAGTATAAGTGCAGTGATTGTGTTTTTCTGAACTATGAAAAACATAATGTGTCCTGTATTGAGCTGGATAATAAAATAGAAAAGTTACATTTTGCCATGTACTGTCAATTAGAGTTAAAAAGTAACAAGGAACCTGTATCTTAGTGGATAGATTTACAATTGCTAACATAGTGAAATCAGAAAAAGCACTGTTCAAATATCAACTGAGAAACCAGGTAGTGACTTGCATTTGTTGTTTAATTCAGTAAGCAACTAACAGTCATGAAACACCTGCACTGATAGTATTAAGATGAGACAGGACACACCTCCTATTAAGCCACAGCTGTGTGTTGATGGCCTACCTAGACAAACAGTAAGGCACTTAGGATACAGTCTGAAAGCTCACTACTGTATACTGCTGCGGTCACACACTATGCATCCTGTTAAAAACAAACAAACAAAAAACCCTGAAGTTATATAATACAGAGCCCCTAAACGTCCAGTTAAAATAAAATAAATAAATATAAAACAACTGATATATTGTGAGGTCAGTTTACTTAAACATGCACACAGAGATCATAAATTGTGTGCAGAATACAGTTTCTATAACTTACTCGTGGGCACATTAAAGTAAATTGTGTGTGCATTAGAAGAATCATTTTCAGCGTACTAAAATGTGGGCACATTATTAAATTGAGCTCACAATGATACATAGAGTGCTCATCTAAAGTAAATTGTATGCACATTACGTTGTGAACTCAATTCACTAAATGGGCACAGATGATAATAAATTATGCACACATTGTAATGAATTCAGAAAATTTGGCTAATCCACATAGTAGATGTCCCCTATAATCAATAAATCATGTCAAACATTGTTAAAGCACAATCAGGTCAAACATTTTAAAATGGCAGAAGGCAATCACTTTTCCCTGTGTATTCCCCCTAACAGCAAGCTACAGAAAATATTGAGCCTTTTATCCAGTTCTTAGGGTTTGATTGTGTTGGGTTTGGTAATGGCTATTGTGTGTGTTTTCACAATGACTCACTTCTGCCTTTATGATCAAGGGGATTATGTGTAGACCATAGTTGCACAAGTTGGTCTTTTATGCTGTAATAGTTTCTGAGTTGCTCAGTTTGTTCAATTTACTCTGTTTCTTCCCTGCTACGTAGCGCTGTGTGACGTGTCAAAGATTTAACTAATATTGGAATCACTGTGTGGCACCACAGTTAACTACAATGAATGACTGATGTCACACAATAACCCAGTTGTCCAAAGTGGTGCCTCTGTATCCATTGCAGGAGACATAAGCATAATCCCATAATAAAACAGTGGCACCAACAAGTATATGTATTTATGTCAAAACAGAAGCAGACAGAAAATATATGAATATATGGTGTATTTGCATTCAGCATTACAGATTTACATAATGAACAAGTCTCTAGTCCAGAAATCAGTGAGCTTTCTTCAACTTCATTAGTATGAGCATTATTTAAGGTTGTTATTTAGGTCCAAACATATTTAAGCTTAACATAAAAAGGTATGTTTTATAGACGTTCCTTGTCATGACAGATGTAGTACTGCAGGCATGATTCAAGTACTATAGTGACCTAGATGTAAACAGTATAATGACACATACCGAAAACTGAGGAGCTGACGACGTTGTAAAGTACAGCAATACAAGAGCTAGGAACTTCAGAAAATCAGTAATTCTGATATTGCATGCTGTACCTAGATGATTATGTTTTTGTGTGCGTGTATATAAAAGCTTAAAATCAGAAACACCCTTGTCCATCATGTTCAGACCTGTCACTGTCGACTGGTGGTCTGAGCAGTCATTTTCAACCACAGAAATGCCGAATTTTGTGTACACAAGCAAGAGCACAAAGTTGTATGGTATGTGCACACAGTGGACAGTCACAGGAAATGACCCGTCCACATCACAGTTGTCATCAAACGTATTACAATTCAAATCAAATATTTGGATACAAAGTGCCAGTACACACTTTAAAGTATTCACAGCAATAACAAATTTGACATCTCTGCTTCAGATACACAGTCTCTATGCATAATGTGATTACAAGGGTTTCCTGCCAGTTGCCTCTCCTCCCATGATAACCGCAGACTGACTGGAAGAAGGGAAAAGAAAAAAAGAGATGTTTATGATATAAACTCTCTTTATTCTTGCTGTTGATAGACTCCCGCCAAGGGAAAAATTCAGTCAAACCATCTATTTCCTAGGGCCCATGGCATATTCACATAGTAACAACTTCCTCAAATGCCTTGACTGAATTCAACCACCAGTGTCAGCCTCAACATACAGTACGTGACCTTGGTGACTAGCACAAGTAGGCTGATTCTGGATCCGAATTGACCGGGATACAGTCTACAACCTCAGCACCTTCTTCGCAATCAGCTGGGGTTGGGGAGAGCCTATGAGGATCATGTAACGCAGACCTCCCTCGCCCAAGAGGGCGGCTTGCTGTCATAGGGGAGGCAACGTGCCACTGAGTCTGGATCCTTCCCGTTACGCTCCACTTCGGCTCCACCTGGTCCGCCAACACCACACGTCCCTTGATGAGCTTGCCCAAGCCAGCCAGGATGTTCCACACCAGGCTGTGCGGAGTAAGGCCTCTCAAGAAGCTTCAGAACCCGCTGAACCTACAAGCACCAAATTGTACATATCTTGTTTAAAAAGTCAGAAAAAGACGAAGTCTGGTCTCAGTTCTATATTGGTTTTAATAAACTAAAGTGAGTAAAAAACAAGAGTCTAAAGCGGATTAGTATCTGACCTCTGAGAAGTCTCCTTTCTCTGCAGCTTCAATTGCATTCTGGGCAATGTAGTTGCGAAGAATGAACCGTGGGTTGGTGCTGTCCATAGTTTGGATCCTCTTCATGTTTAGTCTCTCCACATTGGGCTTGTCACACTCCTTCTCACACTCACGCGCCAACCTCCTCCTATTCAAGTTCAAAGAGGAAATGCAAAACAAAACATGGCATTCATAACATATCTCTACATCTTTCTCTGTACAATTTTGCTCACAAAAGCCTCCAACGTGCACCAGAGTTTGCATGTCGCCTAACCTGTATCGCTGGATCCACCGGAGCCAGTCGCCCCTCTGCTTGGCCGCCAGATCCTCCTTGTTGGTCTCCAGCAGCTCCTTCAGCCTGCCGAGCTTCCGCAGCTGCTTGGCCACCTCCGGCTTGCTGGCCATGATGCTGAACATGGCTGGGTTAGCCTGGCTCATGGAGAGCATCATCTCCAACTCACTGCACACAGAATGCCGGACAGGGGAGAGGTGGAGAATGACAAAGGATAAGATGAAGTATACAGTGATCTTGTGTCTGAAGTGTTGAGCAGCTGTGTGCATAATGGCAAAGCTACTTCATTTCCATAACCTAGACCATTGGTTCCCAAAGACTAGGTTGCGATCCACGGGTGGGCCGCAGGAGATTTTATTTGGGTCGACAGCACAATTTATGTTGTGTAATAGGCCTAGCTTATACCATTTAGCCAGGAAAGCTAACAGTTTTTTTATTAGGATCTAGTTTGTTAACTACAGTCATGGCCCTCTGTGCAATTTTGCATTTAGAATAGCTTTGAAACTGGGGGGCGAACGCGTTGCAGAGGGGACAGCATGGACATCTCACTCGCAAAATTGAACATTTCTGTGGGGCACCTGCCATTGACCTCGCAGTTGCAAAATGCAAGGGACATGAATCTGCCTTTTTGCACGAACATCCATGGCATCGTGCAAGTAGGCTGATTCATGTCCCTTGCATTTTGCAACTGCGAGGTTAATGGCAGGTGCCCCACAGAACTGTCCACGCTCTGGCACCCCGCCTGTGACGCGTTCGCCCCCCAGTTTCATGAGCTATTCTATATATAAAAATGCACATTGGGAGACAAAACCATGACTGTGGTAGTTAACAAACTACACCCTAATAGAAAACTATTAGCTTTCCTGGTTAAATGGTATCAGTTAGGCCTTTTACACAACATAAGTTGTCTTGGTGACCCAAATAAAAATTTTGCGACCCAGTCTTTGGGAACCAATGGTTTAAGGTCACCAAGTATTATTAGTATTAGTACCAAGTAGTATTGTCCGTAGGAAAAAAATACATAGTTTTCTATTAGGATATAGTTTGTTTACCAGTCACAGCCCTAGAATAGCCCTGAAACCGTCGCAGAGGGGACAGCGTGCATCTCACTCGCAAAATATAACATTTCTGTGGGGCGCCTGCCATGGACCTCGCAGTTGCAAAATGCAAGGGACATGAATCAGCGCAAACATTAGCGGACAGCTGCTTCCGTTGACCGATTAAAATCTAGTTACCATGCTGTCAACTAAAGCAGACATACGTACTGTATACTGGACATGGCTATTCAATTTGAGCCATAGGCTGTCGATATTTTCGATTGTAGATACACTCTTTAAAGTTAATAGCAACTTCCTCACATTCCTTATTAATTCGGATTTAAAACGCACTACAGTGCATTATATTAGGCTACAATTTAAATGGACATTTTAAACGCTATTATTTCCTCTCGTTTTCCACCTCGTGAACTCTACTAGGATAGCCTACAATAAATGCTATTGCGCAAAAGCCTCTTGTTCCATTCTTACAACATAGCCTGTCACAACATACCGTGACAGGCGTATCTTTTCAGTAGTCATTTCCAACTTTCCACGCTGATGATGCTCAAAATGCAACACAACTGTGCTCAAAGCAGGATAAGAAAAAGCTGAGGTTGTGTGTTTGTACAAAACTTTTTACAGCTTTGAATATATTAACATTGTTTCATGTGTAATTGAGATTGCAGAATTGTGGGAAACCGAGTCAGTGCATCACCAATCCCTGTAATAGTAATGGTAGTAGGCGCTATTACGTATATAGATATGGCACTGTAGAATGGTTGGGGGTGGGGGCATAGACAAGTTTGATAACCTGTGGCCTTAAACAATATTGGTGGTTGCATGTTTGCTCTGAAGTGAAATGGGTCGCGATGGTCTGTCATTTTTAAAAAGTATGTCCCCAGAAAATAAGTTTGGGAAACACTGAACTAGACTACTCAAAAGGCTGTGCACTGGTCATTGAAAACTGGTCAATAGCAGTGGTAACACAGTCATAGTAATAGTAAAGCAGCAGTTTTGTTTTGTTTTTTTGATCGAATAAAAGCTACACTCTACTAAGACACTAACAAAGCGTCCTCTGCACACTTTGTCATGCATAGACAATGCTATTTATAAGAATGGGAATATGACCCTTCCTAGTATAACCAAGTGAATGGGAGGGCGGTTTAATGAACACAAGGACTTCTCTCAGTTTTAAGTAGCAACTATTTTTGTTTTCAGGGATGCAATTAGTGCCAGGTGAACAAAGAAACTCTTATCAGTGTTTTCACATGGTTACTTGAGAGGAGAGACTGACAAACACAAACAGGCATTGTTGGCTCAGCAAGCTCAGTAAACCTGACACTACAGTAAGAACCTACCAATTCTCCAGTTGTGCTTGTCTTGCTATGCACTGCAAGCATTGTATTGAAAGGAAGACAAGGTATCATTAGGGAACAGCATATTCTCAATTACACTTTCCAGAACATTTAAGTTTTTACTTCATTTCTATGCACAATTGGCAAATGTGTTATTTACTGGCGACTTCTAACATATATTTGAACATTTCTAAAATGTTACAAATATACTAAGTCACTTTTGTGAACACTGATTTCACTAATAGTGACAATCTAGGCTACATCTGAGTAGTAGTCAATAGAGTCTCAATTACAACCAATTTAGTTCAAGCCTAAGAGGGTGCTATCATCCACCATGGTTATGGACCATTCTAAGAGTGTGCTATCATCCACCATGGTCATGGACCATTCTAAGAGTGTGCCATCATCCACCATGGTCATGGACCATTCTAAGAGGGTGCCATCATCCACCATGGTCATGGACCATTCTAAGAGGGTGCTATCATCCACCATGGTCATGGACCATTCTAAGAGGGTGCCATCATCCACCATGGGCATGGACCATTCTAAGAGGGTGCTATCATCCACCATGGGCATGGACCATTCTAAGAGGGTGCCATCATCCACCATGGGCATGGACCATTCTAAGAGTGTGCCATCATCCACCATGGGCATGGACCATTCTAAGAGTGTGCCATCATCCACCATGGGCATGGACCATTCTAAGAGGGTGCCATCATCCACCATGGTCATGGACCATTCTAAGAGGGTGCTATCATCCACCATGGTCATGGACCATTCTAAGAGGGTGCTATCATCCACCATGGTTCCCTGCCCTCACCGGGGCTCCATGGTGGGATGGTTGGCCACCTTGAGCTCCTCCATTGGGGCACCCTGTTCCAGCAGGAGTCCCACCACCCGCTCCACCGTGGCCTCCTCCGCCTCGCCCTCCATGGGCCACGGCACCTGGCTCAGGAGGCGGAATGTGTTGGTGAAGTCAGCACCTTATGAGATGAGATGAGATGAGATGAGATGAGATGAGATGAGTTCAGACGAGAGAGAGACGGAGAGAGAGAGTGATAGAGAGAGAGAATGAAAAACAAAAAACATGGATGACACAAAGGGAGAGATATGAAGAGCAGTGAAATGAAGCACACGGTCACCCAGTCTGGCCAATGAAAGAACATGTAAAGCTACTATCTATCTCCCCTGGGTACTGTCTCCCCTCCCCTGTCTTATGCCTAATATTTCAGATGACTCAGCGTGCACAGTGGTGTACACACCCTCTTTGCCAAGTAAAACAATCCTCTCCAAAGTACGTAGTCTCTTCTTTCAATTTTACAACCACTTTTTGAAGGCCGAACACATTTGAAGTGTACAAAAGAATGATAACCTGCTTTACCCTGTTAAAGTACTTATGTTATCCTTAATCTTCATAGTGTGTCTGCCCCACACACATTCATTCTAATACTAATACCTGTGTTGTACATTGTCTCTAGCAGGTCTTCCACCAGCTCCTGGTCCTCTGGCTCCTCACGCTGGAGGAGGCCCAGCTTCTTCCTCATGTTGGCCATGTAGAAGCGCTCGTACATGGGCATGTAGTCATCAAGGATGGCCCCAGCTTGCGACCCCTGTAACTCTTTCCCAAGAGCCTCTGCCAGACGGACAAGGTTCCAGCGACAGACGTACGGTTGAGCCTCGTAAGTGTAGCGTTTTCTTTTGTCTGAGGCATTGCATGCAAACTCAGGGTCAAACCTGACAGAGGGAGCAAAACAAAATAAACAGACAATCCTATGTTATGTGCCAAGTTAATCTCTGAATTGTTCCCAGTGAAGACCAATAGTTGTACTACATTAATGAGAAAAGTATTATTGTTTAGAACTGGGGTAACGTATTGTGCAGTGCAAGCTACAAAATACCTATCCATGAAGCCAAAAGGACCATAGTCTATAGTGAGACCCAGGATGCTCATGTTGTCAGTGTTGAGTACACCATGGCAGAAGCCCACACTCTGCCACAAGGCCACCAGCTTGGCTGTCCTCATGCTCACCTAAAATAACATGATATTATAAAATGGACATATACATTTCAAACATGCAAACAAAGATCCTTGATTACTAGCTCCGCTTGAACCCTCTCTGATGCAAATATAGTCTGGAGAATTCCTGATGCATATAGATATTTATGACATCAAAATATCACAGGCTTTGTATGGAGCATTATACATTATATTTATTGCTAGTTTGTATGCATTTTATACTTAATGGAGACATGCCATTTAAAATAAACAATTAAGTACATAAAACAAGTTTGGTTTCATGGCTAAATCTTCCTACCTCTTTGAAGAAGGCTGCATTTCTCTCCTTGCGATCTGAATGGCTCTTCTGGATGTTGGGGTAGAAGGTCTCGATCACATAATCCAGCAGCTGGGCACGGATGTCATGGCGACCCACACTGGGGCCCTGCCTGTTGGTGAAGTCATCAACAGGGTGGAAGATCTCAAATGACCCGAACCTGGGTAAACAAATGACAACAGATTTGTTTATTTACTTGTTTGTTTTCAAAACGGTGCATGGTAAATTTTAGTTTCAAGGATGTATACGAGTTGATTAAAATGGGCTTGCATAACTTCAGTGACATAAATTGCTCTAAATGTGTTGCAGTGAGATGCAGCATTCTGATTTAGAAGACAAATACTCGCCATTTTTATAGCTGCCTCTGTGCCAGATCCAAATGCCTTGTCCAATATTTTATCTGACAGTAGCAATAAATCTTGAGAAGCTCACTCGTAGCTGCAAACAGCTTTATGCTCTTGTTGCCCAGTGACATTTTGGACATTACAAAATCATTGCCCTGCAGTACTGCAGCAAAATACCAGGCCCAGCTCAGCTTTCAGCTTTCCACTGGATCCAGAACAGGTAAGCAAAGTGACCCTTCACCTGATGAATGTCGGGGCGATGCGCAGGACAACTGAGCACCTCTCAGGCTGTGGGTTTCCACTGTAGAAAACATCCCGCATCACATAGGTGTCAGAGGTCACGAGGGAGCCTGCACGGGTAGTGGGCACTCCCAGGGCAAACATGGCTTCACTGCACAGAAACTCACGAATGCTGGAGCGCAACACTTTACGCCCATCTGACTGCCTGCATCACAGGGAGAATAAGCTAGTCATAGTAATAGCAACCAGCTTTACTGATAGATAGATGGATAGATAGATAGATGGATAGATAGATACTTTATTGATCCCCAGGGGAAATTCAAGGCCTTGTGTTGACGATCTGTAAATAATGCATTACATTTAAAAGAAAGATCTTTTTTCCACTGAGTGAGAGGCCGTGTGATATTTCTTATGCAAGGAGAGCACGAGTGTGCCTAATCCATTAAGCAGCTCCAGAATGGAGGCAGGCTGCCACATTCTGGCGATTAGGGTATTAGGGCCAAATGGGTAAGGTTCTAGAATGTCTTGAGAACTGTCAGTATTATTCATGAATACATTTTTTTTTATCTTCTGAAAAAAGGCTAACTAACTATGCAGTTAAAATCAACCTGTAGCCAAGCAGTAAATAAAGAAATATTGAGACAAACTGAATTTAGCACTAACATCACAAAACTATAAAAATCTAAAAAAAAAAAAAAAAAACCCCAACATCAGCATTATTTTTAACTTTTACTTTGTTATTAACTTTTTCGTGGTTTGACGTAGGCCTACTGAACACAGTACCTGGAGTATGGTGTCAGTCCAGCCCCTTTAACTTGGATTTCCCATCGTCCACACGGGTTGTCATGATTTTGGCCGCGGGATTCCACTTCGCCTAAATAGCAGACCGCTCCATCACCCAGCTGTCCAGCAAACTGACCGAACTGGTGACCGCAATAGCAATGAGCAGCGGGCTCGGAACCTGGCATCAGTTTCGAGCCACTGAGGTACTCTGCACCATGAGAGTCTCTCAATACATCCTCTGCACTCAGTCCCAGCAAAGACAAAGCTGGTTCCGACACTGCCACAAATTTGGGGTTGTCAAGCGACTGCGGCGTAACTCGAGAGAAACAGGCCCCTTTCACGATCCTCGATCCGGGTTCCCTCGATGAATCCACAGGTAGTGTTAGCAAAACAACATTATTAAAAGCGAGACGTTCAAGAGGTGTACGACTGAGCACGGAGCCCATGAGGTCCATGTCGAGAGTGGAAAACACCACTCAAATGCTGACCTCCTCTGGATTACTATTACGCGTAGCCTAGGCTATGAGTGCAGAGGTCTACGACCGAAAAAAAATAACCCTCATCTGCTGCTGCAGTTTAGAGGAGGATTAATCCACTCAAGCTCCTGGCACAATGTATTTGCGCGAGAACGAGTGCCACGGTTTTGCGACATGTAAGATATGTAACGTGTCTAAATAGTTGCCGACTCATAATTAATCATTCATCCGATCCTTCCAAACCAAACAGTGTAAAAGTCCAAACAACAACATACTCTGTGACATCCACCTTTTTTGTTTGGTGTAACTTGTTATTGTATCCTGTCTGAAACAGAGACCGAGAAATGAAAGGTGCCATTTGTTCTCCAACCCGTTCGTATCTAGCCTAGGCTATTTAAATTAGATTCAACTTTATTGTCATCGTGCAGAGTACAATACAAAGCCAACGAAATGCAGTTTGCGTCTAACCAGAATTGCAAAAAAGCAGAAAAGTGCAATGTGATAGGCCTATACAAAGTATAGACAGGTGATGCATAGGCAGGACAAGAATAAAGTACAGTGTAGACAGTAGTATGCAATAGGTTTACAGAGGATGGTTTAGAGTAATATAAATTAGATATAAATATGTGCAGTGTATAGATATAAGAGCAGAATAAATATGGCAACTAAATTAATAATGTGAACAACATGTACAGATGTGCAATGTAGTAGCAGTAAGAATAATATAGAGATATGCACTGTATTAACAGAATATAGTATGAGAAAAAACAGAATAAATATGGTAGTATGAACCATATAGACATATATGTACAGTATTAAGAATGTAGAGATATGTACAGTATTATTAATGTAGAGTATTAAGAATAAGTGTATGTGCAGGATGGATAGTATGAAGAGCACTAGAATAAGGCTATGTATAAGTGTAATTAAAGTATGTATTTGTAAATAAATAGAACACTATGGGTGGAATTGTCCTCATATGGTCTCATTGTTGTCCCTTTTTCAACAGAGTGGAGCATGATTTCAATGATATAAAGCATGATTTCGATATAGAATAAATGACTAGCCTAATAATGCAAACAGAGTAGTAGTCTACAAGTGAGGTGTTTAATTATGGCCTTCCATACATACCCAATGTCAATGCCACTGTTACCACTGAAGCTTTTGTGTGAATAGTATTTGCTTTTTCGAGTGTCAATTTGTGTGTATTGTCTTGGCAAAGTGTATTTGTGCGACTATTATTAGGGGTCCAAGTACAGAAGTTGTTCCCTGTAAACTTCTGAAACTAACACCAACTGTATTTTCATTTCCATGCCAACATTTTCCTGCCATTTTAAAAAATCTCCTCAGAGGCCATTCTTCCAAGTGGTAGGCTATACAACTACAGAATAACACCAACAATTGTTTTATTGGTTGCTCCTCTTCAGAGTTACACATCAGTAAAATGTATTTGCCCATAATGGTTCTAGAATCTATTATCATTACCTTCTCAGATAAAGTTCCAATCACAACCAAACCAAACACCAAATTCTGTGAAATGCCACACATGGAGGGTGCTAAAACTGCCACATGTCAAGATCTCAAGATTCGCTAATCGCTTCACGTGGAAATGTGTAATGTGGTGTGCTATACTTTGCCCCATTTCCTCAGTGACCTTTAACCTTTTCCTGCTTAAGCACTTATTCCATTTTGCTTGGACACCAATAATCACAGCTTGCATTTATATTTATTTCTATAATAATAATAATAATAATAATAATAATAATAATAATAATAATGATAATAATAATAATGATAATAATAATATTATCAATTATGCTGTTTTTCTACACACATCTCAGCTGTCTCTCCGGCTACAGGCCTAAATGAAAAGCACAACAGTGTGTTCCCATAGATCTAACTCTCTTGAGAGTAAATGAGATGCTGTTTAGATGCCCATTACTCTTCAGCATGTCAGGCCACATAGAGTGGGAGACAATATTGGTCGCCTCTGCCTGAGACAATTTAGCACCTCGCTGCACATGGATCGGGGGGTTAGAGACATAAAAATGGGTTTGCTGCGTCAATGTCTCTTAAAACCCAGAGGATTTTATGGTTCTACTACCAGTTATTTGGGAAAGCGAGCAAATGCACAACCAAACCATTCAGCTGCAGCTTCTATTTCAGTGTATCTTGAGTTTGGATTTTATATCTCTCACCGCAATCAACTTCTGTGATCTACCTTGTTAAGCTCAGTGAGTTAGAGCGATTTTGAATTTAAGCCACATAACAATGATCTTGTTCAGTGCCTCTTTATGAGAGAGTTGGCGCGTTAACTTTCAGCTCTGTGAGTCTGTAGATGCAGTAGATGTGTAGTGCAGTTATCCTGGCGGCCCTGGACATATGAATTGATAGGAATGTTTTGGCCAAACTTGTCAGACCAGATCAATTTCAAGTCAAGGGAAAGCCCATGGCCACAGATCTTCTGCTCGCATATAGATTGATTGGATTTATTTATTTATGTATTTGTTTATTTATTTATTTTTGTTGGGGGGGGCAGTATACCAAGTAATGAATATATAGACTCTTAAACAAATGTTTACAAAATGTTTGGTGCACAGATTTAGAGGCTGGAGGGATAGACCTACTAGATGGCACAATCATACTACTAACCCATTTTGAGCCATTTTGTATTTTTTTATTTACATACAGCACATCCTTACAGTCTGCTGAACTGCAGATGTTTATCTTTCTCTTTCTCTTTTAAAGTTTTTTTTTGTTCTGTTGCTCACACAAATTCATTCCATGAGGTAAATGACCTCAGATAACTGTTTCCTTCATGTCATCAGTAGCCATCTGATACAATATCTGATACATTTTATTTGATTTCAACGGCAATAATGTCAGCTAAGACAAGGACAAAAAGATTTGCACCATCCTGATATACAAGATAGATGTGTAGTGACCTCAGTGGCAAATCAAATTCTGATTTATTGTTATCCACAATCAATATGGGAAACATATATGAATAATCAATTAATAATACACATGACAAGGTGATTCTTAAGTGGGATATACAATAAACAGATATTGATTTCCTTGGCATGTCTTGGCCTTGGCATGTCATTACGTTAACATTATTTCCATTTCTATAGCTATTGCAGTGGATAACAGCCGTATTGCACCTGAACAATTTTCATGATGCATATTTGTAAATTAAAGTAAAATATCACACACATTTATATACATTTTTTATAATACTCAATACAATTTCTACAGATAACTTGTATTTTCAAAGTAGTTATCAAATTAGTAAATGTTTTGTGACAATTACCAATATTTTGTTTTACATACCCAAAAGATGTCCCGTTGTGAATATCCCTTGTATTAATTAATCCCATATTCTCTTGTGTTGTGCTCTTAACTTTTTTGAGTGCTTCTTAAAGGATGTGTTATTATTCATTCACTATCTGAAATGCCTTAAGGATATAATACTTGAAGTAGCGTGAAACATACTCATTTGTAAGTCCATGCATAAATAACTATATACAGAAGTAAATCTGATAAAGGTCTTGGTTACCTTAGTGATAGTTGTATTTAGTTTTTTTCAAGTACAGTTGTTTTTGTACTGTCTCTGCTGTCCTGTGTTATACAGTATTAACTCGAAACAATCAGAATCAGCAGGATAGAGATGTTGGCATTCCTTCAGTAGGCTATCTATCTAAAGTGTCCAAATGGATTAGGAATGGCTCATGGATATCTAACAATGGTTTCACAATAACAACAGCAATGACTGCAAACATATTAATGGTTTGTCCATTTGGTCGAGACTGTAGTTTGGAATTCAGGTGGTCAGGTGAATTTCGACCAGCTGTGCACTTCCATGGCACAGTCCTGAGGCACAGCCCTGTCCAGTTATGGTAGTGCAGAGGTCACAGGGATCCCAGTGGGTACGCAACCCACACATGTTAATGAACTCCTGGTCGCTGTAACCGAGGTGCCAACCGGTTGGCGAGTAGGCATGCCAGTGTGATGCCTGCGACTTGGATGAAAGCCAGCCCAAGCACAGTTGCAGCGATGTGAAAGACATTGTCGTTGACAAAGCTGAACACTTTCCGGAAGCATCCGTGAGGATGGATCCCAGCAGCTGCCGCCACTCCTTGGCTGCCCCCCTCCGGCAGCGGTCGGTTGCGACAGCCCTTACGTCGCACGCAGCAGCTGTCGGGCACCGACGTCCAGGTGATGTTCCCGGGCAACACTGCCGAGCCGCCAGAGAAATCTTGGGTTGCCCAGTCAGAGCTGAGCCAGTCGCGCCATCCCTCGGCCCCGCAGCACTCGAGCACCCTCTGAAGGCTGTCCAGGGCGTCAGCCCGACCGTCGTCCTCACCGTAGGCTGCCACTGCCTGGTGCAGGCCACTGCGGAAGCCCCCGGCAATGTCCTCGCGGTAGAAGAGCCCGGAGAGGCCGGCGGCAAGCCCGCCCATCAGTGCGGCCAGCTGGAAGAAGCCATAGGCGCGTAGCAGGCATGGCAGGTTGGCGGCCACCCCCAGGCAGCCCAGGAATCCCCAGGCGGTGATGGCGGCGCCGGTGGCCAGGAGAATGAGCGGCGCGTTGGGGTAGCGGTTGGACGACAGCAGCATGTAGTCGGCCAGGGAGGCCTGCGCCCACACGCCCAGTGTGAAGATGGCCAGCCCGGCCGCCCAGAACATGCAGCTGAAGGCCAGCAGCGCCAGCCGCAGTAGGGGCATGACGCCCACCGCCCGGCAGCATGGTGGGGCATTGCCCACGTGGGCCACTGGGGGCGCCAGCGAGGCCTCGGAGCACAGCGACAAGGAGAGACGCTGCTGCTGCTGCTGCTGCTGATGATGCTGTTGCAGCTGCTGTTGCAGCTGCTGCTGCTGCGAGTCGTGCTGATCCTGGAAGGGTGAGAGCAGGTATCCGGGGAGCGCCGACGGCCGGCGGGAGACTGCCGTAGGGGTGAGGAGGCTCGGACCCCTGGGCGAGGACAGCCGTCGTGCTGCGTGCTGCTCGCGCTCCCACTCGCTGGATCGGCGTGGGCTCGGCCGCGCTGACAGCGAGTCGTAGGGCAGTGCACAGCTCATGGCCCCGGCTTTGGCTTTATCTACCTCCTCTCTCTCTCTCTTTCTTTCTCTCTGTCTCTCTCTCTCTCTCTCTCTTTCTCTCTCTCTGTCTCTCTCTCTCTCTCTCTCTCTCTCACGCTCTCGCTCCTCCCTATTGCCCGATTCCCTTTGTTCCCGTGTCTTGTGCAGATGTCCCCCCCTTCTCACTAACTATCAACACGACCAATCCCCTCCAGTCCCCCCAAGATTGTGCTTTATGGCTAGTTGTTAACCCCCCCTCACCATCACCTCACACCCTCACCTCACCGTAAATCTGCCAAGTCGAGGAGGAGAATGGCGGCGTTATCTTCGGCCACAGCAGCCCATTTCCCTTTGCTGTGTTTAAAATGTTTATTCCGGGCATTCCTTCCACCTGCTTGCTCTCCAGTGTGCATCTCTATCCAAAAAAGCCTGATGTCCCTCTTTCTTTCTCTCACTCGTTCTTTCCTCTTTCTTTCTCTCACTCGTTCTTTCCTCTTTCTTTCGTTTTCTTTTCTTTCCGTGTGTCCTGCTGGACTGCACAACACAGCGGTAAGAATGGGAATGTGCCTCGACCAAATCCTTCCGGTGATTCGAGAGCCACTGGTCAGGATTTTAGTACCGTGCCTGAGCTGTTGGTTGAACCAGTGGATGTTAAAAAACATGACTAGTTTGATGGTTAGATTATCATAACTCTTTAAACCCTGGACAGACCACTCTCTTATATATTTTTCGCCACTGATACCAATGTGGAAGACTGGTGATGTCATGGATCAATACTAGTCAAGGACATGTTCTGGTATTTCACTTTATTATACACCTTGAGATTAGATGGGGAAAGTGGCAGCCCCATAAAGAAATGTTGGTCATCCATTCTACATCAGATGAGCTATGTTAGATGTTACAGAAATGCAAATATTATTTTGCCACAAGACTTACTGTCATGTTCTGGGTTCAATATTTAATAAAAGAATAATTACCATTTTGGCCTGCAATTTTGTTACACTAATGCACTCTAATTTTCCACCTAAATATTTATGGCCTGAAATAAATTACATTACAGACATTTGCGCTATAGTGCCATTTCCCTCATAGATTTCTATACCATAATGCAAACAGGATTGATTTTAAGCCATATTCATATCATAATTAAGAGGGCAGGGATATAATTAGCTAATCACTCTAGGGTTGATTATATGGGCATTTAAAGGTGAGTGGATAGGAAATTTTGTTTGGTCCACGGTGCTTTCCCTATGACAATTAATGGTGCATAAAATGTTGTCTCACTTGGCTGCTCTCTTGTCTCAGTGTCATACTGAAACAGCAGAGACTGAAGCCTTACCCTTCTACACCATACTGGTTACCATCTAAGCATCTTTCAAAAACAGTGGCCTTCTAGAAACATAATTAAATTGGAGACACTACATGTATACAGTTGTGGCTGAAATTGTTGTTCCCCTTCCACGAAAAAACAAAAAAACCTTGTTTTCTTTTAAATAATTTGAAACTGACAAAAGTAATTGAAATTCATCACTGTTTATTCCATGTTTAATGAAAATTCACAGAATATTTTATATATACCATATATATTTATACATAAAAACAAAATGATGGTGCCCCTCACCTAATAGTGTGTTGTACAAAGTTTAGAGGCAATCACTTCTGTAGCTCTGAATGAGACGTCTGCATGTCAGTTTAATCCACTCTTCCTGAGAAAAGTGCTCCAAAATGTTCTGATAGCCTTTACCTTCAACATGATTCTGCTCTGATCCCCTCAGGTAACTCTGATTTGTTTTAGCCCATGTTCATTTGGTGCACACAATATGATGTCAAACTGTAAAGATACTTTCCCACTTTTCAATAGGGCAGATGACTGAATACAAATACATCTGAGATACTAATTAAGGTGTTAGCTATAAACATCACTAAAGTCATTCATATTTTTGGGGGTGTATCTGAAGTAATCTGAAGGCTAATGTCATAATTTCAGCCCTGACTGTACCTAACCTTACAACCTATTCTGCTTAATAGTTTATCAATGTATAATTTACATAAACACAACAATGCAGACTTCCCAAACCCAGGAACCCACCCAGAAACACTGACTTTTATTTGGAAGCTGTCCTTCTCTTGGGATTGTGGGGAGTTTCCTGGATGCCTTGCAAGTTGCACATTTCTCTCAGCAACAGTCACTTATGTAGCAGCAGTGATTAGCATACGGTAATGTTTATTACCATGAGGGACCTCTGGAGCTCACTCCCACCACAAAATATCATCCCGGCGGTAATAACGATCCATGATGAGCCTCAAAATAGAACAGTATCTCCCCAGGCAGTTGGTAGAAATGGCCTGTTGTGAAATATGTGCCTTCCGTCATGACGCCCACGCTTCCTCCAGTCACCTGCCCCCGGAATCTCGCTCTCACACTGAACCAGTTTACAGACAACCATTAAAGCCCCCCCCCCCCCCACACACACACACACACTAATTAAATGCGCTTCTAGATAGATGTGCTCTTTGGAAAAGGACAGGCATAAATCAGGCTGAGGACTTCTCCCGCTGAGGGGAGTTTTCCTACAGACCTGTGTGAAAATAATTATTTGTCTACTAGTGTCTAGCATCAGTCCTTTTACATTTTAATGTCTTAGTATTGGGATGACTATTTTGCTCACTAATATAGAGTAATATTATTGGGTAATAATTTCAGTATGTTAGTACTGGGTTGACTATTGCTCACCTAAACTTCTTCAGGGCTCCTGTTCATAAAAGCATATGAGTTTATTAATGTCTTGGATGATTCTGTTATTAGTCAGATGATTATTGGGCATTCATAAAACATAAAAAATGACATCAGCTGCATGACAGAACCATGAGAACATTCAGCGATAATAATGTATGGTGTCATTTCATGCTATTTTCCATGTATCTTATTTGAAGAAAATGTATATTGATTGATTTTGAAATACAGTTGTAGACCATTGATGTGCATTTTTTTCATAATCATCTTAAAATTGTTGTAAATACTGAAGTTGATATTGTGCAGCCACTAACTTAAATGCAGTAACCAAAGGTTACCAATGGAGAGCAGACAACAGAGACATGTATAAACAGTCTTACTGCAATATGCACAAACTATGGATTTATTGTTACATTCATACTGAATGTTATTTGAACTTTGTATGTTGTGTAAATGTAAAATAGCTATTCAGAGTCAGACTGACCAGCTCCTTTTTTGTTACACATGGCTGAGAATATTTGCATAGGAAGCCCATTTTCATAAAGCTCATGGTCTAAAATCTGCAAGGCCAGTGGTTTGGAACAAGGAGACGACCTCAGACAGCCATAGCCACAGCAGAACTTTAAATAACTGAAATGTTGTCAGTCACCATCTCTGCCTGGATAATGATCCTCTGGAGTCATGGTAAAATGTTTTTGAATGCATAGCAGAGATGAGATCTTGTTGTTAACTATTTTGTTTGTTTCCCTATCTTATTTTTTGTGCTCTTCATATTCAGATGTATTTATATTGAATTGTGAGTTTATGATTCATGATTTATTGTGATATTTGGTAAGTTAACAAATGAAAAAAAAACAGACCTCTAAATGTGCCGTTTAATTAACAAAGCCTTTAATTAAATATTTTTTTTTTCAATCCATCAACTTAACTCTTGTTTCAAATTCATGTTGTATGTCTTGCTTCCTCTCCAGGTTCCAGTGGATCTGTAGTTTTGACTCAGTCCCCGGACATTCAGTCTGTCCAACCTGGCGCTACGGTATCCATCACCTGCACAGCCAGCAGCTCTGTGTACTGTTCGACCCATCGGGTGGAGGAGCTCTCCTGGTACCAGCAGAGAGACAGCAGTGCTCCCACTCTCCTGGTCTCCAAAGTCAGTTCCCTGCAGGCTGGCGTGCCCACTCGTTACAGCGGGAAAGGCAACGGGCTGACCTACACTCTGATCATCAGCTCCGTGCAGATAGATGATGCTGCCGTGTATTACTGTGGACAGACTGCGCACAGGCCATTCACACAGTGGTAAAGAGCTGTACAAAAACCCCCCTCAACCAGAGGGCATGCGACAGCTGGAGGCCTATATGAGGAGATGAGGAGGTAAGGGTTGAGACCATTTTTTTTTTCAGAAAGATTAATATGGCTGCCATTTATTTCATTATTTTCATTGTTCATTTTTATCCAATGTATATATTCATAATACAATTAGAAGTGTGAGACTTTTTGTTATCTATTTGTCTTTGTAGTATTTGTAGTGTTAAGTGCGCTTTGACTATTGGGTATAACTAATGTTTTCAGAAAAATGTAAATCCTGGCTGAAATCATAATGATATTCAGGGCTCTATAAGGAACTTTCATCATATAAACAAACTCCTGAAACTTGTCAGTTACTTTCAACATATAGCTACTACATTAAACATAAAACATATGCAAGGATATACATATGGAAGACTACATGGGCCCTATTAAGGAGGAATTATTTACTATCGGTCTGATATCCTGGAATATTTGTTCAGGCTCTTTTTGATGCCATGGAGCCACGGTGGACTTTGGGCCTCTGCACAACAGTTTTGGATGTAAGTTTACTTTCCACTTCAATATATTCCTTCACATTTTCATCAGATTTTTATATATTGTGCACCACATTATTGACTTGTATGAAATGTGTTTGCTCGTTAGCACGTCACAACTTGCAATAGATTCAGATTCAGTCTATAGGTCTAATAATAACACATAAGTAAAACACAAAGTTTATGCAATACAGTATGTGTGGTAATCAATATTTAATATGATTTTCTGTGAGAATTTTCAATATTTGGTTGTTACTTTTAAAGCAAAACTTGTCTGACTTAAATGCACTGGACACACAGTTTTTGTATAGCCACTAACAGGATTTGTATCATGGTGGTACACATTTGGAAAAGGCGCTAGAGTTGAAGTTGGACGTAAGTCTTTGTCACATGTATATAGACAAGTACTATGTTAATATTACAGTTTTGTGAGCTGTACATATTTACCTATGTTATTTCTACTTACATGTTTTCTGTATAAAAAGTGTTTTCTTTAAGTGTTAAGGATTGTGATTTTTTTTGTTTTGTTGTTGTTTCGCTGTTTGTTGTAATCTTATATTATTGTTGTAGGCCTACCCTAGGCAATTAACTTTGAAATACTTCAGATATTTGAGTTCATAATTCTAATTACTACAAATAACATTTTCTGTAATAATAGTTCTGGTAAAATTGGGAGTTGGGAGTTGGGAGAGAGAAAGCAAGAACACATAGGCTACTACTGGCCAAATCCTCTCCAATTGTTAGAATTGGACTCTGGGCGTTTGGGAACAGCTGAGGGAGGAGGCTACTTGAAACTGTGAGTTTCGGTCGGTGTGAGCGAGCGGACTTTCAGTTGACAGTAATTAACACCCTTTTGAACAATCTAAGCTGTGCGAACGTCAGAGGGCGGTCTACGCTGATGCATCATTAGTGAGACAGGACAGCTGCATGCAATTCCTAGCAGAATAAAAATAGTGGCCGCTGCTGAAGCGGCAGCAAAAGCGGCAGCCCTCGTTTCAGCCAGCCTCGTGTAAGACGGACACGGTCAAGACAAGCAAGTTGACCTGTGCAAGTTCACCGAGCACAGGCACCGACAAAGGCAAAATGTGCCGTTCCACCATATCTGTTATCACCGGCCATTGCAGAAAACGGCATCATGCCAAAGGGGGCAGAAATGTCAAAAGGGGCAGAAATCCCCTTCACCTCCAGGAACTTAAACGGTCCTCACCGACAGAAACCTCCTTCTCCATGGGCTTGTGGAACTGTCAATCCGCAGTCAACAAAACCGACTTCATAGCTGGCTATGCCAACCACCTTTCATTGGAACTCCTTGCTCTCACTGAGACTTGGATCAAACCAGAGAACACTGCCACCCCAGCTGCACTCTCCACTAACCTTACACTATCCCACACCCCTCGCCTATCTGGACGAGGAGGCGGGACGGGCCTGCTGATCTCCAACAAATGGAAATTCACCCCGCTACTGCCTTCAAACAAATATGTCTCATTCGAATTCCATGCCATCACAGTGATCGCCCCAGCAAAACTCTACGTGCTGGTCATCTACCGCCCTCCAGGCCAACTAGGCGACTTTATTGACGAACTTGACACTCTGCTATCCTCCATCCCTGAGCATGACTGTCCGCTTCTTGTTCTCGGTGATATGAACATCCACTTAGATGCCCCAGGCTCAACGGACTTTTTGGCCCTGGTCCACTCCTTTGACCTCGAACTGGTTCAAAGCCCACCGACTCACAAAGCTGGCAAAGAGCTTGACTTGATCTTCACTCGGAACTGCAGCACAGACACCCTCATGGTGACGCCTCTCCATCTTTCTGACCACTTCTTCATCCAGTTCAACGTCAGCCTGTCAGAACAGCCTCCGGCTCCTCAGCCGATGGTCACGTTCCGCCGCAACATCCGGAACCTGTCTCCAACGCACTTCTCCTCTGTGGTTGCCTCCGGTCTACCTCCACTCAACACCTTCTCCTCTCTGGAGGTTAATGAAGCCACTGACTCGCTCTGCTCCACACTGACCTCGTGTCTAGACGAGCTGTGCCCTCTTACCACAAGGCCAGCTCGATCCAAACTTTCTCATCCATGGCTAAATGATACCCTCCGATCGCAGCGCACCAAACTCAGAGCCGCGGAGAGGAAATGGCACAAATCCAAACTAGCTGACGACCTCAAAAACTACCAGACACTCCTGACCTCCTTCTCAGCCAGCATCACTGCTGCTAAGACTGCTTTCTACCATGACAAAATCAACAGCGCTACAGACACTCGAAAACTTTTCTCAACCTTCAAATCGCTACTCAACCCTCAGCTGCCTCCTCCTCCATCCAGCCTTACTGCAGATACCCTCGCCTCATTTTTTACAAACAAAGTGGCGGCAATCAGCAGTCAATTCTCTACATGCCCACTCAACGCATCTGACTCAGATACCGCACTCCTACAACCTCTAGGGACTGCTGGAACATCTTTTTCAGCATTCACGCCTCTCTCCGAGAGTGAAGTGTCCAGACTCCTGACATGCAGCCGTCCTACCACATGCTCGCTGGACCCTATACCTACGAGCCTACTTCAGTCCATCAGCCCGACCATCGCTCCAGCTATCACACATGTGATCAATGCCTCGCTAACCTCCGGCACATTTCCAACAGCGTTCAAAATGGCCCAGGTAACACCGTTACTTAAGAAAGCTTCTCTCAACCCTGCTCAAGTCGAGAACTACCGCCCTGTCTCACTACTGCCTTTCCTATCCAAAGGCATTGAACGAGCAGTCTCCAAACAGGTCTCTGACTTCCTTTCACAGAACAACCTTCTGGATCCAAATCAGTCTGGGTTCAAAAGCGGCCACTCTACCGAAACGGCTCTGCTGTCTGTAACAGAAGCCTTAAAAGAAGCCAGGGCGACCGCTCGGTCATCAGTACTCATTCTGCTTGACTTATCGGCTGCCTTTGACACGGTTAATCACCGTATCCTTCTCTCTATACTCGCTGACATGGGAATCTCCGGTTCTGCTCTCTCCTGGTTTGAATCCTACCTCACAGGACGCTCGTTTAACGTATCATGGCTTGGTCAGCTATCCGCACCCCACCATCTCACCACAGGGGTCCCCCAGGGCTCAGTGCTGGGCCCCCTCCTCTTTGCTATCTACACCACCTCCTTGGGACAGATTATCCGTTCGCACGGCTTCTCATACCACTGCTATGCAGATGACACACAGCTCTATCTGTCCTTTCCACCTGACGACCCCCTGGTTTCAGCACGGATCTCGGATTGCCTTTCAGACATAGCTACATGGATGAAGGCACACCACCTCCAGCTGAACCTCTCAAAGACTGAACTGCTGGTCATCCCAGCTAAACCTACCATACACCACGACATCAACATCAAATTTGACTCCCTGTCTGTTTCACCGACCAGGACTGCAAGAAATCTAGGAGTTGTTCTTGACAACCAACTAAACTTCTCAGATCATGTTGCCTCAGTCGCCCGGTCATGCCGTTTCGCACTCTACAACATACGGAAAATCAGGACTTACTTGACTCAAGATGCTACCCAACTTCTGGTTCAGGCAATAGTCATCTCACGACTCGACTACTGCAATGCCCTCCTGACAGGTCTCCCAGCCTGCGCAGTGAAACCACTTCAGATGATCCAGAACGCGGCGGCGCGCCTGGTCTACAACCAACCAAAAGGGCACATGTTACCCCGCTGCTCATCCAGCTACACTGGCTACCTATGGCGGCCCGCATCAAATTCAAGTCTCTAACGCTTGCCTACAAAGTAGTCTCCGGTTCTGCTCCCACCTACTTGAATGCCCTCATACAGACTTACACTACCTCCAGACCGCTGCGCTCCTCTGACGAACGACGTCTAGCTCTACCATCGGTACGCTCAAACCAATCCAAACTTTTCTCATCTGTTGTTCCTCGTTGGTGGAACACACTGCCAGTTCCTACAAGGGCAGGGACATCCTTTTCCACTTTCAAAAAACTCCTGAAGACCCAGCTCTTTAGAGAACATCTACTCTCATAGCAACACTTACAACAAGTCTTACTGATCCTAGCACTCACCAGCCGTTTTATACTGACAAGTAACTGTTAAAAACAGCACTCACCGACGCACTTATTCTTACTGTACTCTAATGTTTTTTTTTTAAACTATCCTAAAATTGTGAGAATTGTTCTAAAACTTACTGTTTACCATGTTGTTAGTCGCTTTGGTTAAAAAGCGTCAGCCAAATGTAATGTAATGTAATGTAATGTAATGTAAAATTGCATCATACAATATGAATTAGCAAGGAATCTAGGGGCAGATGAATTGATTGGTACTGACATTTGCCCTTCATTTTCTCAGTACATTAGTGCCTCCTATTTAATGATGTGAAAGCACAATAGCAATATTTGAACATGATAAGCTAATACAGACTGCTTTGTGCGTTTAAAGTGCTTACTGCGTCACTCTGAATATATATGTTTGTAATAATATAATATGTCCTTACAAACACATCAGTTGGCATTATCAAGTAATGTGTATGAGTGCATTTCTTGTAATCCTCTACTCTTGTCAATCGTTCATCCGTATTTTTCTTATTGTTATATTTTTTGTAAATAAATATTTTTGAATTTATGCTCCGCAGTTACTTTCCGTTTTTGGCCATCTCCTATCTTTTGCTCATGTCCCACAAAACCCCTAGGCTGGGACGTGACACCATCTATTCTTTATCAGCCTAGTGTGAGCATTTAGCCACATAAAGAATAGAATAGAAGAAAGGCTGATAAAGAATAGAGGCTTTTATTTCCTGGGTACCACTGCCCCTCCATGCTGGGAGACCGAAAGCAGTTATCGCAGAATAACATGGCAACCATTGTGCCCAAGATTATGACATTTCTATGGTATGTTGGTCTCAAATCAGCCCATAACCATTTGTGGTGTTGTCATGGTTAGCTGGGAAGAGCTGGACCGATGTGCGAGGCAAGGCAACACGAGCTTGGAGCAAACAGGAGTCTTTAATAGCACTTAGCAAACCACGTGTAACACACGACATGAAACAACTAATAACCGACGAAGACTGAGGGGAGACAGAGGGTTTAAATACACAGGGGTAACAGGGCACAGGTGGACAAGGAACAAGACACAGGTGGAAACCATAATTAAGCTAACAGACTAATGAGTATCAGGTGAGGGGCGGAGACAAGCATAAGCAACAGACACATGGCAAAACAAAGGAACACATGGAACAGGACACAGGAAGTAAACAAGAGGAGCAGACATGATGGAAAAACACTAAACAGGGAAAACAGAACTTGGAACGGACCCCTAGTGAAGTCAATCATATCATAGATATTGCTTATTACACATTGTAGTAGACAACTGTATGTGAATATTTCTTTTCTTCTAATTTTCCCTTCCTACCCAAAACATCTGGGGGGCCATATTAAACCTGAAACCTAATCTGTCCCCCGGGCCTTATGATTGACACCCCTGCTCTAGACACATACCCTGGAAATCCAGAGTTCTTGTGAGAGCACAATGGAATTGTCTCTGCGAGACACTCTGGCAATGAACAATGATGCATGTTACTTTTTCCCCTTGCATTCCAGGGGACCAGCTAAACTGATGAAGACAGCGCTGCAACGTTGGAGGACAGTACACATTAGTCGTAGTATTATCCGATTGCGTTGAAGTTCGAAATCATTCAGAGTAAACATGGTCTAGTGTTATCCAATTGCGTGCAGTGAGATTTTTAAGTGCATGCTTGTTGCCGCCCCTCGAGTTGGGCCATTACATTGTTCATGGCCAGACCCTTAATCTTTCTAGATTACCAGGGTCTGGATTTTCCAGGCTACTAGACACACACCAAGTTTTGTGAATTTTGTTTTGAAATTTGCCATGTTTACACCTGGCCCCATTTGCTCACATCACCATAAGTTTCATTTGGCTTATTCAATAACACATCAGAATCAACCAAAACTATTTTGCAGTATCTTGTGATATGAAGGTTCAAAGTTAATGGAATTTGATATGCCGCATCGCTACTACATCCATTAGATACACGTCAAACAATTGCATCCATAGGGGGCACTACAATTGACATATTTCAAGCTTCTAGATAATATTTCTATGCTATGATCCCCGCTTGTGGATTTGGGCATGTGTATCTTCATGAAAACAGCTTGGAAGCAGCGTCTAGTGTGCAGACTTTACATTTACACACATGCACATGCACACACACATGCAGATAATATACACAGACACATATATTGCGCACACGCACACACAGTTACAATGGCAGAGTACAGAAGTTTATACACTGACACTCATCAATCTAAACGTACAGCACAGTGATGTGTAATATGAGCACCGCATAATGGCAAAGTGTACATGTGCAATATGGATACAGATGAATATTTGGGAGTATACAGAATTCAGCAGCCAAACACCCACACACTCCCACACACACACGGACACACAAATGCCTGCACATACATACATACATACATACATACATACATACATACATACACACACAGAGACACACACACACACCAGACCCGGCGGCAGACACAAAATCACGGACGGGCATTTCCAGGGGGGGCACGGGAACTTAATTTGATCACGGTAGTTTAAGCTTACACTTGACAAAATATTCTAATATGAAAATGTAGATGCAATTGTTGTAAAATGGTGCAGCACCTTTAAGAGAGCCCCGTGCGCAGGGATGGAGAGAGAGAAAGCGAGAGGGGATATGTGTGTTAGAACTGAGATGCGTGTGGAAAAAGTAGACGTGCTGTTGAGACTGGGGCTAGTCATATTCAAAATAATGCAAAAATAAATCCGCAGATAAAACCAAAATCCTCGTTCATTTGCTAACCACTTTCAGATAGAGTGTTAGGGAGTTAGCCCCGAAGTTACGGATAACTTCGGCCCTGTTCTCCGACTAGGTCAGAAGAAAAAAACAGTAAAGGTTAACGCTATCAAACAAACCCAGAAACTACTAGGCCTACTTCTACTAACTAACTACGATATGAGATATAGCCTACCTGCGAGCCGATAAGCTATTTGTCATCGGATGACAGGGGTTAGTGGAGAAGTGAAGTACACTGCGCCACGTAACCTCCTCTCCATTTAGGTGATGGGCTTACCTAATGTTCCTGATTGATTAGCTACGGAATAATACAGATTTTACAAGTTTTATTTGCTACTTGCTAGATTGACAAACGTATAATAGCCTATAGGCCTACATTTAATACGTGTTCAAAATCAATCTATGGGATTGGGGTTGGTTGGAGCAGCCAAGCTCGTCCAGGGCGGGCACAGATGACTTTCAGGACGGGCCTGGCCCCCCAAAGCCCCCCCATGCCGCCGGGACTGACACACACACTGGCAAACTGTGGACAAAATCTATTTATACCACAAAGCAGTTTGTAATATTATAATGGCAGAAGTGTATAATGCGGATACAGAAGTATACTTGGGTGTCACCAAAGGATACTTTGTCCATTGTTGGAGATTTATCATTGTGAGCTAGTGCAAGTTTTTGACCATGTAGAGAATATTAGGATGAGTGTGGCTTTAGAACACATATTGTATATTTTTGTACAAAACTTGACTATTTTGTGGAATGTATATATTGGAATATATATATATATATATATATATATATATATATAATATTATACAGTATATCTGAGTTTCAACAATAATTGAGCAACTATCAGGAGAGCATGTAAAGAGTTGCAGGGCTTGGGGATGGAGAGAGATGGTGTGATTTATTGTCTTCGGACAGTACATTCAGCACCATGTGGCGGCCATGTTATACACTGCTATGTGCGGTGCATCAACCTGTTTGAGGTGTGACCAAATGTGGCAGACCCACCCAATACTCTTGTGTTACCCTTTCTTCAGCAAATAATGACTAGTAGTTACATAACACTTAATCATACACAACCTCCATCACATAAGACTATAGAAGGAGTGTCTCTTGTGTATACTGATTTATTGGCCCTCTAAAAGTACAATGGGCATCTCACATATAATTGATGCATAATTAATTGGTTGGTTGACTTGTTATCAAGAATGCTTGTGCTTAGATAGGCAAGGGAAGGATATGATTTGATTTCCACTTGCTTTCTAACAGGCTAGCTTTAAAAAAAAAAACTAAAAAAAAAACGGGATTTGTGTGTCTTTTAATTTTGTCAATGTATGTGCTCCTCTAGAATTAAGCCGATAGCTAAATTGACATTGTTACATTTAGACACATATTATTCTAAATACACCCAGAAAACAAAGGACAGAACTATGATTCAACATTTTTTTAATTAGCATATATTGACACCTCTTTTCACCTATACTTAGAAACTCAGCACACAGGACCTTGCCTTGATTATCAGTTAAAAAATATTGATTAAGCGATAAAGGCATTGTTTCTATCCCTGATACGACTGTGTGCTACCACACAAAAGGGATATATATATAAGGGCACAGAGCAAGGTCTGGAGGAGCGATTATATCCCGGTCTTCGGAGCAAAATGATGTCCAAAACCTGTGTAACCTGTGTAACCTGTGTATTTCTGTTGTCCGTCTGCCTGACAGGTAGGTTTGATAAGTAGTTTTCCCAAAACTGTGACTATTTAAGAGTTTTGATGTGTACACTTTGGATAATGGAAGACGGGATTTAATTGTGTTACAGGAGCTACTGGCAGCGAGAAACCATGTGAGTCCAGCCAAGGGCAGTCACTGGACATCATGCAATTGTGCTGTGTTCTATTAAGCAGTGCCAAAAATATGTTTGTTTCAAATCAAACTGCATATTGATTGATGGTGGTGGTGATGGTGTGTGTGTGTGTGTGTGTGTGTGTGTGTGTGTGTGTGTGTGTGTGTGTCAGATATCATTTAAAAACTGTGTTAATGTGTTGTTTTAAAACAGATGGACCCGAGTCGTTACACATCTCAGGGGCCGATGTGATCACAGAAGGAATCGAGTGCACTTTTGAGTGTTCTGCCAAATGCTACCCAAACTGCACGTACACCTGGAATGTGGATGGGGAGATAGTACATGGCAGTGGGCTTGATTTGACTGCATTAGACTCAATGTCACAAGTCCTCAACTGTGTGGCTACGAATCCAGCCACGGGAGAGAGCGCCAGTATTAACAAGACGGTGCAAGTGGCAGGTACGGAGGCTTGTGATGGATGGGTGGCTTGGGTGCTTTTATGAGAGACGACGAAGCTCATGCTGAGAATGGAAGAGCAAAGGGCCACGCACATGAGTGCTGGATTACTTAGATTACATTATTTTCTAAACAACCACTGACATCACTCCGGAACCCTTTTGCTGCCGCCATGTAGATTACAATTCAGTTCTATTTTTGTCGCCGCCACTCAATAAAATTCAGCATTTACCGAATGTAAGCAGTTGAAAATGTTGGGGCTTATGTCTGTGGGTGACAGAAAGTGTCAGCACACTCATGCTGGTAGTATCATGGCAGTATTATATTTTTAAAAATGGATTAAATTCAATTATAAGAATTGATTAAATTCAATACTAATGCCAAGCTGATACCAAGAGAGTGAAATAATACCTTACTCTGTAGGGGATAAGTATTACAGTGACCTATGAATACCGGTATGTCTATTAATGAACTTGAAGCCCCATTTTACGTTTTTTTGCCCAACATTGCTCATCATCTACTTAGGAGGACACTGTTCCCACATACTTAGGCCCATCATCAAATGCTTGACCTCTTTTGAAAGCTCAGACCCTGTAGATTCTTACGGTAAAGTCATATGCTATTTGAAACAAGCAGGGATGGATTACTGCACGGGCCTACCAGGCCCATGGGCCCAAGGGGTTAGGGGCCCTGAAGCCCAAGCCATTGCATGGAATCATTGCCTCAATATCAACAAACAGGATGTAGGCTATGTATCTGATTGAATTTAGTATTGTCGATCCCCAAAATGCACCAGAATACAGGAAATCACATCAAACAAATTAAAAAAATTCTGGGGGAGGACCCCCAACCCCACCCCCTACCACATATGCGACAATTAGTGGGGGACCCGAAAGTTCGTTCACTTTGTGAACATGCTCATATGTGTCAATCCAACATCGGTAATGGACAAAAGTTTTTATAAACAAATTTTTCTAATTCATTGGTTTTGTATGAGCTGGATTATACATCTATCAAATGTATTATGAATAAAAAACAACATGGATATTCCATTACTATAGGTTCTTACTGACATTTCAAGGTCATTTATGCTGGGTTGGGAAAGCCTATTGCCATCCATGTACAACCAAGAATGAAAGGTACAGAGATAGGCCTACCAAGTCACATTTGTATCACTATGGTGCTTCGTGATATGGTGCATAGAATGAATGTACAGAATGGGGGTGGAGGGGGGCACTGTAACAAAACCCCTCGCAGGGAATAATGAGACTTATCTGATAACTACTAAAACTATATCTTTACTATATCTAACTTTTTCCACTAACAAGATTGCACTGTCAATACTAATCCTTAATCATGTTTCTGGAGCACTAATGAGGAGCATTTGTATTCTTTTCAGAGGGCCCTTTAAATGTCAGCATCACAGCACCTGAAATGCTGGTGAGTGGAGTTGAGTCTACATTTGTCTGCTCTGCTGTTTGCTTCCCGTCCTGTAATTACAGCTGGTACATTGATGAGCAAACATGGAAAGACTCCAGTAAACTACATTACATGACACCAGCTGAGAGCAGATCAGAAACTGTGATTTGTAAGGCACAGAACTCCTTATCTGGCCTGTTTATGGAATCCATCCATACTGTTTTGGTGGCACGTAAGTAACATATTTCAATAAGTAATATGTAATTACATTATTATTATTATTGATTGGTGATAATAACAACAACATCAACAACAATAACAACAACAATGATAAATATAGCTGCAAGCAGCAATGTGGGGGCCAAGCAGTAGGCCGGAGAAACCACGGCAACTCAATGCTGTTAGCTCAATGCTGCAATCAGACATATGGCCATAAGCTGTCAGAGCAAGTTTCATGTCTAGCACGTTAAAAAATACAAGCCAACTTGCATTTTTGCTATTTGCAGCGATCCTAGAGGTCAAAGGTCACCAAATACTAAGTCCTTATACTAAGTTTGGTTTTGATAGATACTATGGTGGCTGAGATATGAGCTCACTTCCTGTTTGGCGGCTTCACCACCAATTGTGATTGGCTGCTACAAACGCTTCCGTCAATTGTTACAGAAATCAATGCACTGTCAAGGCATGGTCTGAAGATTGTCTGTGCCAATTTTGGTGAGGATCAGATTAAATTTGTGACCTAGGGGAAATTTGTTAGTGTTTTTGATTAAATCCAATATGGCGGCCGAATCAATTATGTTGATGTCATAAGTTGTCGACATAAAGATGTTCCAGAGTATTACCAGACGCCATTAGTACATTGTAATTCTAAGCACAACAGCAGCTACAGGCCAAAAAGCATGTTTCTGAATTACAGTGCCCCCTAGAGGTCAAAGGTCACCAAATTTCTTGAGTGTCCTCCTGATGGGGTCATAAGTCCACCTACCAAGTTTGGTTGTGATAACTGCAAGGGTTGCTGAGATATGAGCTCACTTCCTGTTTGGCGGCTTTGCCGCAAATTTCGATTGGCTGTTACGGGAGAACGGTAATAGTTCCGAAGACGAAAATCACATGCTGAATGAGGCTTGGTCTGAAGATGATCTGTGTCAAATTTGGTGGGAATCAGAGAAACAATGTGACCCCTGATACATTTAATGGTGGTTGAAATGAATCATGGGACTGTCCCCAATCAGTGTGCCAAATTTCACATATTTTTACCAGACGGTTCTATGGGCTGCCATAGACTTCAATGGCAGAGGAAAGATGAATAATAAGAATACGTAGAAACACAATAGGTGCCTTCACAGCTTCGCTGCTTGGCCCCCGATAATAATAAGTATAGTATAGTATATATACTCTTTTGATCCCGTGAGGGAAATTTGGTCTCTGCATTTATGCCAATCCGTGAATTAGTGAAACACACTCAGCACACAATGAACACAGTGAGGTGAAGCACACACTAATCCCGGCGCAGTGAGCTGCCTGCAACAACAGCGGCGCTCGGGGAGCAGTGAGGGGTTAGGTGCCTTGCTCAAGGGCACTTCAACCGTGCCTACTGGTTGGGGTTCGAACCGGCAACCCTCCGGTTACAAGTCCGAAGCGCTAACCAGTAGGCCACTGCTAAGGGGCTCAATATGTAATTTCAGTATAATATTTTTTCAAAATAAATCAAACATGACGAAAGACTTCATTGCAATGACAGATAGTCATTAAATATTCAGTAGGCTATCAATACTTTTATTTTTAATGGGCAAACTCTCCCATGTGTGTAAGGGTGCGTAAGCATAAAAAAGCGTGCAACTAAGCACTTTTCAGCCTGCACGCATTCTCCCCTTCACGTAAGTCTGTCATTTATGCGCCATGAAGCCAGTTACGCACTTTGGCAGAGCTACTCCAAAATCTAGGTGTTTCTTATGTATACAACTCTTGCGCGCATTCTGCCACTGACTTCAACACCTTTCCAGCTCCGCACGTCTGAGTGCTGTATTAAGGTTGAGCGCCACCAGGTGAAATAGCATATTGCTCAATGTCGGCAGTGTCTGTGTCAGTCTACTGCTTTGTTAGCATAGATAAAATGATATTTTGAGAAGCAGCTGCCATTGAAACCTTCTTTCTCAACAGTGAGTTTTATATTTTGAATCTACATACCTCAAGCACGTCTTGACACTTTATATAAACAAAGAGCAAAAGTGAAATTTCACAATTTCAAAGTCAATTCTTTGTTAGGCTATGTGATGGCACACCATGTAGGCCATTCGCTATTCAGTTCACTTACGTTTTCAAAATCAAAGACTGGTTTGTGTTCTTTCTGGATTTCAAATGGCATTAAGTATAACTGAAAAGCGTAACTGAACGCGTAACTGAAAAGTGTGCAACTGGAAGCGCGTAAACAATGGCTTACATACGATTTACTCGCAAATGGGAGAATCCTGCTCTAAGGGTTTAAACCACCTACTGCTTCCATGTCAGTATATGGTTCTACCATGCTGAGTTTAAATCACTGAAAATGACAAATGCACCACAAAATGAAAAGGCTAAGAGACACTGTTGGTGTCTCTGTTTATAACACAAGAAATCAGATTATTAGGTATTTCCTCTATTTGGTAAAGCAGCTTGATCTTCACGTGATTGATGTTCTTCAGAGGGGCCTCAGGAAGCAATCATTAGAGGACCATCATCTGTGATGGTAGGGGACACAGTCACCTACTATTGCTTTGCTGACTGCAATCCTGCATGCAACATCACATGGCGTTTCGAAGGGAAAACCTTGACCGGCGACCCAGTGTCTGTGTCGATTCTCCAACGAGAGGAGGTGGTGCTGGGCAACAAGCTGGACATCAGTGTGGAGAACTTCTTTGAAACACAGCTACTGGAGTGTACCGCTGTCAACGTTCTGTCTGGCAAGTCTGATAGCATCACCAAGGTTCTTAATGTGACTGGTAAGGAACAACGCACAATTTCTGTGCACTGTTTAAAACCTTTTAACAGCTTTTTAGTTTGTACAACAGTGACAATGGGTTCAGCACTGGATAATACCTGAGCTGCTCACATGAATCAATAAAACAATCTTTCTTCCTCTCCTCCACCAGATACAATTGCTGTTCAGTCCAGCACTGCAGCGCAGCCAATAGCAAAGAGCTCCTACTCTCTGCAGTGTGTTGGAGCAAAGGAAGGCTCTGATATTCAGTGGACCAAAAATGGGGAAGCATTGTCTACAACTGACGGAGTCCAGCTTTCTGATAATAATGTTGTCCTCGTATTTGATCCACTCCGTCAATCGCACACGGGCGTATATCAGTGTGTTGTTAAAGAGCAAGGGAAAACCATCCCTGGAATCCCATATGAGTTGAATGTCATCTGTGAGTACATTGGAATGCATGATGTGGTTGTAATGACAAGTCCAGTGGTGTATTTTTAGTCAGATGTTGTATTCCAAGGTACATTGTTGTTATTGTTGTACGTCACTTTGGACAAAAGTGTCTGTGAAGAAACATAAATATAAACATATTCCATGTGTGCATTGTGTTTTATAGATGGGCCAGAAACTGCTGCAATGACTATCTTCGGTGGAAATCTAATTAAAAAGAAGTTGATCAATGACCTTCTCCTTCTCCCTGGATCATCTGCAACATTCACCTGCTCATCTGAATGCTACCCAGCATGTACCTACAAGTGGACTTTGGGGGGGGAAGTTGTATCCACAGATGCCACTTTCTCGATCAGCTCAGCAAGTGTGGCTGATGAGGGTGTTCTACTCTGTACGGCCTCCAATCCAGAAGATCATACTGTGCCTATAAGCTTTGCCTTTGCTTCTGTGCTCATTGAGCTGATTGGTGAGTTGGCTAACCTCCATGAAGCATTTTACCACTCCTACAATTATGTCTTCTGATAAGAAAAATGCTTTGAGAAATGGGTGTGTAAAAGTCGCCTAGATAACACATTATTATATTCATGAAGCATATCATTCAGCCTTGTACTTGAGAGAAACTGTGATAATGAATGTACTGTAATCATTGTTGCATGTAATGCAATTAACTGTTTAGGAGTAGATGCTTGCAGACACTCATAATAATCCTCATTCCGTGCAGATGGCCCAAAGAATGTCACTATCACTGGACCAAACTCAGTACAAGTAGGGGTGAAGGCCACTTTTGAGTGTTCAGCTGTCTGCACCCCACCATGTTTCTACACATGGGAGGTCTATGGGAGAACACTGCATGGCAGTGAGGTGGACCTCACCATCAGTAAATATGTGGCCACTGAAACCCTGATATGCAAAGCGGAGAATACATTCACTGAAAAGGCCATTACTGCAAATGCAATAATTGACGTTACAGGTAATACAGTTTCTTTATGAAGCTTAAAATGTTTTACTCTGATTGTTTTGTTTAATACATGTATATGTTTTCTGCTTCTGTCTTCTGCAGATCCTGACCTGAGGTGTGGCTGTTAAATTCTGATTTGTTGCTGAAAATAAATATAAATGGTTGTTTTAACAGTGCTTCATTTAAATTAGAGATTGTTAAAAGTACATTTGTATTGTAGTCAAACATCTAAACTTCAAATAGTAATGGTTCTTCCTTGCAAAACAGCTGTATAACTGTATATATACATTAAAATAGTAATATATTATGCATTTCACTGAAAAAATAAATGTATTTTTCTTGTATATTTCCAGATTATTACACACACACAAGCATACTTATATCTAAAATGAACCATGAATAAATTATATCAAAAACTTACAATACCCATTGTAATACATTAAAATAAGGTTCATAGAGACCCTGCACTCTAAACTTCTCCTTACAGTGCCTCCGACTACATCCTAGTCTTTTGGACAGCTCTATCTTGGCGATCAGAAACAGGTGGTCAGAGGCACAAAGTTTATAGACATTAAAGGTGTGGCCAGTCCATGTTCAGTAATTTAATGGCGTGATTTTGTGATCAAACGCTGGGTGCCGGGTGCAAAAGGGTTGTTCTTATGTTTCTTAAGCAGTCATAGGTGTGTTTTGGGCGTAACATCCTTTCAACCAATGAGAATGACATCTGTTATTCCCTTTAACAGCAAGCAGCGCAACTTCAAACAGCGCATCTGTATTTTGATAGTCCGCGGCGCATTTGAAGGAATCCGCTTGCACGTGAGACCGTATGGAACAGGGATTCCACTAAACCTTGCTTTACTAAAACCTGTTTGTGACTAGCAGAGTATAGCCTACATGCATCTGCACTCACCTTATTAGAACTCATAGGCAAAGTGAAACTAACTAACTTACCCCAATACAGTTCGAATGACTGAATAAAAATCCTAAGGATATTTATCCTGCACAAGAGTTGCTGCTTACATCTCGTGATAGTGCGTCTTTGCCTATGCTTCATATGCACTTTTCACTATAGACCAGGGTTTTCTTGGTCAGTGGCATAATGATTTTTAGAGAGTGTAATAAGATTCTTGGATCATGCAGCAGAACACACCTTAGGGTACGTTCAGACTAAGCGTCTTTTTCGCAGCTGCCAGCGTCCGTTTTACATTATAATCCTATGGAGTAGACTGTGTTTTCAAAAAAAGTCGTCGGCTTCTTTTAAAACACGACTGCAACCATCTTTTTCTGCATCTCAGAAGTTGAAAAACTTTTAGCAGAAAAACGCCATACATCATGCTGCCTTTTTTACAGCTGACCAATCACAAGCAGATTACCGAGACCTGTGGTCTCCCATGACAACAAGTAAAAAATGGAGAAGGTGACAGAACACCGGTCGAGAGACTCGTTTTAGTGTCTGAGCATAGGGAATTGTTTGACATGACTTCACAAGTTTACCATAACATACCAAAAGCAATAGCCAGCCCCAATTATTTCTTCCGTGATATTTTGTATCCACACCTAACATTAGTCACTTCCGGACGCTTTTTTGGAACAAGAGCGCTGGCAGATTTTTTTCCAAACTGGAAACGTGGTCTGCATAACTTCTTTTGTCAGAAAAAGACGCTAAGTCTGAACATACCCTTATGTTGTTAATTGCCACACCCCTGGGCGCAAGGTTTAATAAAAGTGTTGCACATGGCGAAAAAATACTTCTTTATTGAGTTGCGCTCCACAGACGAACGACGTCTAGCTCTAACGTCTAGCTCAGGTCAATCCAAACTTTTTTCATCTGTTGTTCCTCATTGGTGGAACTCTCTACCAGTCCCTACTAGAGCAGGGATATCCCTCTCCATCTTCAAAAAACTCCTGAAGACCCAGCTCTTCAGAGAACATCTACTCTCGTAGTGCTTACTTACAACTAGTCTTGCTGATCCTAGCACTTATCACCTGACTAGAACTGACTCTCGATTGTTTAAAAAACAGCTCTCACTGAATGTGTCAGCCAAATGTAATATAATGTAATGTAATGTAATGTAATGTAATGTAATGTAATGTAATGTAATGAGTGTACGATAATAAGCCTTGCGTCCCGCTTTGCACCACCTTGTGCCGGGTGCACAATAGGGCCCTTAGTTCCTTACCTACATAAACGTACCAGCTGTAGAACAAAACACAAATAAGGGACTGTTCGTTATTTATAAACTATTTATGCCACTGGAGGGATTTTGAGTGCTTTAATCAAAAGTTGCATGACCCTCCACTGCCTGCAAGATAATTTTCAATGATCCTCCAACAGCATTTTCAAGAAAGACATGACCCTCCCCAGCCAATTGTCGATACCTTCTGCCCACACTCTTAAGCGCTATGAAAACACATCGACTTAGGCTATCGTCCTAAAGTCAACCTCTGCTTTCTGATCTTACACATCACACTTCACCAAGATGGTGGCCATTTCAGTAGATCTACTCACTAACATTGTTGTGGAAACACAATAAGCATGGAAACTAAATGCACACTTCCTGCAACTGCATAGCCTACTTGAAAAGGTACTCCTCTAGTAAGTATTCACATGAAATAAAACAATAAAACATTGAGACCATTCAACAAAGCACACTGGGTAATAACAAATTTAACACATGAACTTGTTGCTATGGACTCGTCTCTAGGCTTCCTCAGTCATTGTAAAGCTGCCGAAGCTGAACATTATCCAAAACTCAATTTCTCAGACGAGTGTCAATTTGGGAGCTTGCTACACTCCTTCTCAAATGACTTGAAAAGGCCGTTTGCACAATTTCACAAATAATCACAGGGACCGAACATGGCAACTTTTTCCGGGTTTATAATTTTAACTTTTTCCCGCTGTCTTGCCGTTTTAATATTTTCACGTAGAATATCCCATATTAGGCCTACTGTAATATTCTCATAACATTAGTCCTGCATTCTGGCCTGTCTCTGTGTTGTCCTGTTGTTACCCCTTGCCCTTCCAGTGAAACAGATGTATTCAAATCATCGTTTTGCTTGCTTGAATGCGAACTCAGAGTGATGTTAACCTAGGCCTATTTAAGTTAACGACGTGGTTGTCGTGAGAGCACGATTCATTGGCGCTTGCAGTGTTCGGCCGTAAGCTATGTCTACATGCGCACCTGCCAGGCTACTCAGCTACGAGTAGACAAAGAATTCCCCCTGTATATTCTACACTGTAGACCAGCCATCACCAAATGGCGGACCCCGGTCCGAGTCCGGACCGTGACGTGATCCTATCCGGACCCAGACCATAATAGCCTAATTTAGATTTTCACGTAAGATTTCAAAGCTGCGCTAAATGTTTTGTTGGTTAGGATAACAGCATTTACTTCAGGAGCTTCAGGAACCATCATTTCGCTTGCTGCTACTCAGCTAGTGAAATCTGTGAAGTCTGATAAAGTCGAGTCAGTGAGTAAAGTAGCCTACTATGGAGAAGAGACTGATAGCCTGAAACGAGCGAGGAGAGGAGACGGGACGAGAAACAATCAGATGGATATCTAAGTTAACGATAAGTAAGTTATTTTCAAATCATCGATTGCTCAAAGAGGAGAAAGCTAGACAGCGAGAACAGAGCTTTATATAACGATACGGGGGCAATACCACGCAAAACGGTCACGTTAACGGCAACTAAATATGGTGACAGTTTTGCGGGGAATTGCCCTGTACCTCTTTTATATTTTGTAACAATTTGATAGCGACACACACAGTTGTCCAATCAAATGGTTTATTAGCTGAGAATGAGAGCAGGGACAGACACAGAACACAATACACACGGAGCAGGTCAAGTACACACACACACACTACACATACAGAGGAGAAAGCAGCCCCCCACACAAAAAGGATCACACACGAGGGAGAACTAAAAGGGAAACATGTTACAATAAAGACGCTAACATTACACTCAAAACCAGAGGTGGAAAGTAACGAAATACATTTACTCACGTTACTGTATTGAGTAGTTTTTCTGTGTATTTTGTATTTTTTTAAGTAGTTTATAAAATCGGTATTTTAAATTTTACTTGATTACATTTTGAGTGAAGTATTGTACTTCGCTACATCAAAAATCCCATCCATTACTTGAGTAAAAAAAAAGACGGAAAGGGAGAGAAAAAAATCGCGCCCTAAACCACTAGCCTAGTGATAATGATCAGCATGTAGCCTACAGCAGGACATGAATTAAGCTGGCGCCATGCAGTCTTTCTGAAAGTGATGGAGACTGGATCACGAAATGCATCAGATTAGCCTAACCTATGAAAGTGTATTTTCCCCTATTCCAATCGGTTGTCTCAGTTCGCTTTAGCACTAATGATTGCGGAGATATTTAAGCAAACACCATGGGATTTCGTGTTTTGACGTTTGTGCTCACCTTTCTTTGGAAAGAAGTTTATTAGCAGTTGTTTCCCCTCATTTTGATGTCTCTCTTTTTCCTGTTTTGGCCTTTGTTTTTAGTAACCTGACTTGGCTTTCTTGGAGAAAGACATTGCACCAGCAGCAAAACAATTAGCATTCCACTAGCGATGCTCAACTAAATAAACAAAAGATAGACTACCTTATGAATCGTGCAGGCGGACTAAACCATTTAGCTCTTTAGCAAGGGAGAGTGAGAGTGACCTTACACAGTTTTCACTATGTTTTGTATACAAAATCAAGTCAGTCAAACTTTAAATTTCGTCTGACATTCATTTTGACATTTAATTTGGAAGTTAAAATATTCAGGTAAAATAAATATATGGTGGAAATAAGTATTGAACGCTTATTTTTTTTTTTCAGTAATTAGCCTAAACTTCCTAGCCTGACGAGCCAGACCCACATTAAAATGTAGGGTCTGGGCACTCACCGTTCGCAGTGCTCAGTCCGAGGGGCGGGATAATCGGTTGTCTTTCAGATTCCCTCTGCACGCAATAGGACAGCGCTGAGTCCCATGCGTTTTCCCACCAGCAGAGCTAGTTGGCTAGTTCAAACTTTTGCCAACTTAAAACAAGCTTAACTCGTGTCACACTGTTGGCCAACAGCAACATCCATCTTCTTTGTTTTCAAGTAGCAGGGAATTCAAGCCAAACCGTTGCAACTCTGACATCAATCATTATGTTAAGCCCGCCTAACGACTCTATACACGATTTGATTGGCCTGATAGAAGTTTAATTTTTCGAGCTCACAAGCCAACGGAGAGTTGCTAGACTAGCCCTGGAAGCAAATGTAATTTGCTGCCGCTAGGGTGCGTCTAGATTTCTAGGCTAGAAACTTCCAGTAAGTCTATTCGAAATTTTCACCACACTATATTAACACACATATAAAAAATCCAAACATAAGAGTTTTGTGTATTAAAGTGGAATGACAGAAAAAAAGGATTGAACGTGCCTACTGAAATTTCTTCAATACTTTGTGGAAAAGCCTTTGTTTGTAAAGACAGCTTCAAGACATTTCCTGTATGACAAAACTTATTGGTCGCAGTATCAGGTGATCTGATTTTGGCCCATTGTTCTAAACAGATTCCAGGGGTCCCTCTTGTGAATCCTGATCTTTAGTTACTTCCAGAACTATTTAATTGAATTGGCTGCCTTCAAGTCTTTCTGGAGCTTTCTCCGAGTGGTCCTTGGCTCTTGGAATTGACTATCCTTCTGACTCCCTGGTCAGAAATATTACGAGATCCTGTGCATGGCCGGTTGATGATGCAGTGATGTTTCTTCCACTTGCAGATAATGGATCCCATGCTGCTTACTGGAAGATTCTGATGTTTTGAAATGCATCTGTAACCAGTTTCATTGATATGTTTTGCAACAATAAGGTTGCAAAGGTCTTGGGAGAGCTTTTTGCTTTTATCCATCATGAAATGTTTCTTGTGTGACACCTTGGTAATGAAAAACCTTTTTATAGCCCATCAATATGTAGGCTACTAACCAAGCTTATATTAATTTGCACAGATAGAAAGGATAACTACTCTCTATACAGATTCCAGCTCGTTCCTTCCCTTTCCTTGCCTTAGTGCTTTTTTTAGCGTGTTTAATACTTTTCCCCTGTGTTATTCCACTTCATTACATGACTCTACTTATGGAGTTGTTTGTTTTTATGTGTGGATTACCTGAGTTATTACTAATGCCTGGTGAAAATGTTGTGCCCCCTGTATTCCACTTTTCAAGGGCCCTCTCCTACATTGGGGCCCTATACTTCCCACTTTCCCCCCCAGTACGATGTTTTTTAATCTGCTGAACCTTCTGCTCGTTTCCAAATATAAAAAAAAACTCTCTGCAACTCAACATTGGCCTGCCTGCCTCAGCTGCCTGTGAGGGGCTTTTCAGTTGTGCTGGATTACTGTTCACTGCAAAGCGACCCAAGGATGAGTGCAACTAACTTTGAAAATCAACTACTGCTCAAACTTAAAGGAGAACTCCGGTGATTTTTCACATAGATCTCCATTTCTCAACGTCCTTTTCAGGCAAGTCCCTCTACTCGGCAGCCATATTGCAACAGTTTTTGGGCACTTATCGTGCATCTATTTCAGCAGAAATGCGTGTGCGTAAGGCTTCACGACACCAATCTTGCTCCAGCAGCGAGATCACAACAGATGATTGGCACGATGTCTTCACAGCACACCACACGATTGGCTCAATGTATTTTACAACACACCACATGATTGGCTCAATGTATTCACATGTCGACGTTTTGCCGCGGAAAGGTTGTGATATGTGTAGACATATGATGTGTAGACAACTGTTGGCGTTACAAACTAACCCCATGCATTACTATGGAGGATTTTTTTGAGTGCTGTATCTCCTCATTAGAAAGTCTTTGGTAAAACCGGTTGTTCTGGTACCCCCCCCCCCCCCCCCCCCCCCCAAAAAAAAAAAAAGTAACTAAGTAACTTTTACTTAAAGTACATTTTAAATTAACTACTTTTTACTTTTACTTGAGTACATTTTCAGATCGGTATTTTAACTTGTACTTGAGTAATTTTGTACTTTTTCCACCTCTGCTCAAAACTAAGGAGAAATACAGACATAAACCCCAAATGTTCGCTCCTACATCCCAGCATGCCCTACGTGGGAGAATGCTACGCAATGTCTTGTGCGCCGACATTACAATATTCTGAGACAGGCGATTTTAAGCGCCAATTTGAAGCACCTCTACTAGACAAAGCATATTTTGAGCAAGCATAGGGTAGGCTAGGCCCATTCAACAGTGAACTGAGACCACAGAATATTTTACGATTTAAGAAGGCAATATGATTGATCCACCACAATCTAGTTAAGCCTACATGCCTACCAGTTGGTTACATATACTGGTTTGGGTAAGGACTTTTATGTTGAAAAATCTACATGTGGCAGCCATATTGGATTTTTTCATTAGTGTTGCTAGCTTCACACTGCTGTGGTTTAGTGGTTCACCAAAGCTTCATTTGCCCATCACTACATTTTCCTATTTTGCGTGAGAAACCCGGGAAATCTCCCTTATTTTCATATATTCAAAGAGAACGTTATATGGCGACAGAAATCAACAATCAAACAAGCCACTTTGATTTTTTGCTGTTTTCATTAATACAAAAGATGGGTGACCCCCCCCACCCCCTCCTAGACAAACAAAAGTTAGGTGACCCTCCCCTCAACAAAGAATAAAAAGACATGACCCTCCCCTATTTTCCTCCGATGGCCCCGTTTATAAATAACAAACAGTCCCTAAATAAAATAAATAGAGTTTAGGCTCATTAAGGTACCCTAGTCCTTGTTGGTATGGGTACATTCTAACCAGGGAGGCTGGGGACTCGCCAGCGGCAGAAAAAAGGGCAAAAGGGGGATGAATTTGTTTCCTTTCTTCTTCCTTTTATCTCTGAGGCTGTGAGAGGCCATGGCAAATCTGCTGGACCTTAACGCTGGTCACAGCCTAGATTACAGCTTTTTAGTGATGAGGGAGGACCACCTCGAGCCTTCATTGTCTTTCCATTAGGACTACTCCAGTGGCGGACATTACTTGAGTACATTTACTCAATTACTGTACTTAAGTCGCTTTTTCATGTATCTGTACTTTACTTGACTATTTAAATTCTGTTAAACTTTTTACTTTTACTCCAGTACATTTCTAGGCCAAATGTCTTACTTTTTACTCCACTACATTTTGTGACAGCTGAAGTACAGCTGAAGTTCCCTTTGGAAAAAAGACTGCCCGAATAGATGTGTAGCCTACTTACATGTGTATTTCCTATTAAGCGAGCTAGGCTTTAGATAATGGTGTCAGGATCCTGCCTGGATGGAGTGACTTTGTGCCACCCTGGTGGCCATTTTGTGTAGTGTCCTGTGTGTGCTGTGTTTGCCTGGTTCCCCATGTGCTTTGTGTTTACCTGCCTGTCACCTGTCTTTGTCTCCGCCCCATCTCCTTATTTGGTCTGTGCTTCCTGTCTTGTTAGTTTTCCCTCCGTTTCTGCTTCCACTCCTGTTCCCCGTTATTGTCTCATTGGTCTCGTCCAGTCCTCTGTCAGTGGTGGACATTACTTGAGTACATTTATTCAATTACTGTACTTAAGTTGCTTTTTCATGTATCTGTACTTTACTTGAGTATTTCAGTTTTGTTAAACGTTTTACTTTTACTCCAGTACATTTCAAGGCCAAATATCTTACTTTTTACTCCACTACATTTTGTGACAGCTGAAGTACAGCTGAAGTTCCTTTTGGAAAAAAGACTGTCCAAATACATTTGTTACATGTATATTTTCTATTAAACGAGCTAGGCTTTAAATAATGGTGTTGCCTAACCTATGTTATTGTCATATCCACTATTTACTGTAGGCCTACCTTGTTGACCCCTTTTCACAATATTGATGTTACCATAACTAGCCTCTTGACACCATCGAGCAAATGATAGACAATGGTAGACAAATTGACACTATCAAACACAAAAGGGAACATCTTGATTTGGTCTGAAAGTGTAAAGCATTCAATAAAACAAAATATGATTACTTTGAAATATCTAAGATAAGACATCACATTAGTTTGTTTTTAGTTCTTTCTACATACAATTATTAGCTGATTTGGCACTTGAATGGAGGAGAAAGGCTCAATGAATGCCTATGTCTGTGCCGTATCATTTCAACAATAGTAAATGCAACTATAGTCATAATACATTTCAGGACTTTTACTTTTGATACTTAAGTACATTTGAAGGCAAGTACTTTTGTACTTCCACTCAAGTGGAAATGTAAAAGGAGGACTTTTACCGGAGTAACATTTGACCATGTGTATCTCTACTTTCACTCAAGTAAAGGATTTGTGTACATCGCCCACCACTGCTTTCTGTTAATTGGTCTGTGTATTTCTAACCCCCTGTTTCTCTGTCGGATCATCTCTCTGTGTCATCCTGTATGTAAGTTAGTTTGTAATTGTCAAGTTTGTAGTTAAAAAATAAAGTGTGTTTTCTGTCTGAATGAGTCTTGCGCGTGGGTCCAATCTTCAATATCCTGAGAGTACGATCTGACCACGATGGACCCAGCAGACTCCGAACGAACCACCCTGGGAGGAACCTGATCAGATTATTTACTTTTTTAAGAGATTAAATGCTGTCTTCCATAGCAGCACGTCCTTGGAGAGGAAGTTGGCGGCAGTGACTCTAATTGAAAGGAATCTCTCCTCTAAGGCTTGGCTTGCGGCACTCCCAGCTGCACCCCAATTGCTGTCTCAGACAGCTGACTTTAGGAAAAGCCTGCAGGCACTCCTTGTTCCTTCCAGTGAGGCTGCTAGCCCCCAGCCAGATCTTGCCCCCACATCCACTGGCTTCGGGCCATAGTGCCAGGGCCTTAGGGTGGGACAGGTGAGCCTCCAACCAGCCGATCCCACTGCGGATCTTCAGCCTGCTCAGGTGCAGTTCTCTCCACACGCTGAGGTCTCTCAGGAGTCCCCATTCTGCAGAACCAGGCTTGCCCTCAAGCTTCCCTTCCGAAGGAGACGTGGTGCCAAGCGTGGGCCAACCCGGTCATCCGACACCATGCCTCCTGGTGCCCAGCCCAGAGGCGCCCGCTCCTGTGCCCGCACCCCAGCCGCCCGAGGCCACACCTGCTGCCCGCGGCCACGCCTTCCTCTGACTGTCCGGCCCCGCCTCTGCCCGAGCCCCTCTCTGTACCTGTGCCCGTCACCATCCCTGTACCTGTGCCCGTCACCATCCCTGTTTCTGTGCCCGTCACCATCCCTGTCTCTGTGCCAGTCTCTGTGCCTTCCACCATCCTAGTCACCATCCCTGTTTCTGTCCCTGTCCCCGTTACTATCCCGGTCACCATTCCCATTTTTGTACCTGTATCCTCTGTGTTTGCGTCTCCGGTGTCGTCCGTGTCTGAGTCTGCCCCGTCTAAATCTGCCAACTTCCAGCCCAACCTTGCCTAGTCCATGTCTGCTTGTGCCCTGTCTGAGCCCACCTGCTCCCGTTCATTGCTTATGTTTGACAAAAAAGGCAGAAAAAGTATTATATTCATGTGTACTGAAATAAATAATACTTTTATAATATATTTATAATTGTATAATACTTTTCTGTAATTCAACCCTTTAATACGTAAGCTTAAATTAACACATGTATTTTGTACTATGAATTTGTGAGTGCCTTAAGCAACTTCTTTTGAGTTCCTTTGACTTATTAACATGGATGGATGGCGTAGTGTGGACACATCCAGTGGCGAAGTAAAGCTTAGATTGAAAGGCTACTAATTGAACAGAAAATAAACTGGCGAAAAAAGTTTGAAAAAGTATTTGGAGTACTTCATTTTATCACGTCTGTATACAATATGCAAGTATTGTCACAGTGATTATTCCTCAGGTTAACACTGGGAAGATTTGTCCTGATGATGTCACTATGTGAGCACTGAAAGTAATTGTGGTGAATAATTACTTAATATTAACTTAGACTGGCAAACTTCAGAAACACTCAGGAATCAGGTTTATTCTGTTACAAGCAGAGAGGGTAAAAATGGTCTGTGGTAATAAAAAAAGAGGTGGGTAGGCTAAACTATAAATTCTGTAATCAGGTGGACCACGACTCGATCCCCGGTAAGGCGGACCATGGTATACCAGTTTGTATCCTGATCACATTGCTATAGGCTATAGGGTGATAGGGTGTCCCTCGTAGACCACACAATCACTATTCAATTCCTACATCAATCTAAGTTCATTGTTAACTCCAGAAGGAAAAAATATGTTATATAAATATAAGTATATACAGTTTATTAAATTACAATAAAGAGAGAACAAAATGTCAGGATGTAGTCAGTATGTCAGAATGGCCTAATCACCATAAAAAGTAAGAAATATTAAATCTTACAGACAGACTACCTATAATGAAATAATAGGCCTACATAGTAATTTATTTAGCATGCATTAAGTGTATAGGTGTCCAGTCTGAATGCTATAGCCTACATAAACCTTTAAGTTAGTTGATCTAATACTGTAGCCTACACATCTCTGCCAGTAGCATTTCGAAAAGGCCAAAGGGGAGGGGGGACTCCCCCTCTATCATTTCATATGGTAGCCTGTCAGAATAAACTTGCCCAGTAATTTCTCTAAGGACTTTATTATGTCTCAGATGTGAATAAGCCTTGACCCAAGATTGTATTTTATTGGTGAGCTATTTATGAGAAATGAAACTTTATTATAAGCTGTCATCGCAAACGCGAATTCCCGTAGTTGGTTAATATTAATTTGAATATTCTTGAATTTCCCCTAGGGATCAATAAAGTATCTATCTATCTATCTATCTATCTATCTATCTATCTAATATTATTAGGCTATTAGCTGGGAAGGAATACGTGAAAAATCATGAGGATTGGGCACTTCTGGAAAAGTTTTTGATTTCTGGCAGGGTGTTAGGTATGGGCCTATGGTTTTTAAAAATTCATGAATACAAGTTGGTGTGTCCCTCTAGTGGCCAGTATCGATAAAAAACAGAATGGTGCCCGCATAAAAGAGAAAAGGTTATATCTCAGCTTCCTTTAGTCATAAATTGTTGTATAATGACACTTTTTCTACTTGATTTGATACAAGGAAGATGAAATACTTCAAGACACACCAGTGACCTACTCTGGATTCTTCTCTCATGGCCAACGCAAAGATGTCAGGCCAAGGGCCATAGTTGGTGTTTTCCCTGTTTTTTATGAGAAGGCCTCATCTATGGCCATGCAGAAACAATCAATGCTTGTGGTCATGAAGGCAACCGATTTCGTGAATCCTGGTCAGGTTCCAGTCATAGTGGCTGACTGCCCTCTGTATACACAACAGAAAAAATGGCAGTAGAAGTTCCCTGACGAGGTTGGCGAATCAAACATTGTGTGCTTCATGGGCTTCCTTCATATTGAAATGATGTCCCAAGAGTGTGGAGGTAAGTTGTTAGCTGGCTCTGGATGGGACCGGATGTTTGCCTGGTACTGGTGTTGCAGCATCTCTACTAAGCGGCAAGCATGTCATGGTATGCCTACCAGCTTACCCTTGCCTGGCTTCATGTACTCAAAATACAGGCATATGAGGAGTACTGCCAAGAGGGCTATGGGCCTCATGAAAGCATGGAGATGTGGGAGAGTCGAGTCAGGAATAATGCTCCAATAAACTCTTACTGAGGTCATGATCAACTGCTGCCTCATCCGTGGTCAGCGAGTGGGGAAATGGCCACTGACCCTGAATGCCCTCGAAGATTTGTGCCCGTGGTTATTTGCCTTTGGGCATACAAATTATGCCCGCTGGATACCATTATTTCTGAAGGACATGACAAACCTGCCAGATACCCATCCAGCAGTCCACAAGGCGTTCATGGAGGGGAAGTTTGTGGTCCAACATGGAGATAAAAAATTCTCCCTTATGGCGCTTGATCAGAGCCAGGAACACAGTTCTTAAGTTTCTCCAGCACGAGGAGAAGGAGATCAACGAGCTCTCAAAACCGGAAGTGCTACGGACCATTGATGAGTTTGAGGTTGCCTGTTTCTCTGCCTCAAGCGAGAAGGAAAGTCTGGAACATCCAGAGTCCTCAGCTGCTGAACAGAAGAAGGTCCTCAATCATCTGAAAGAACTATGCGATCTTCCAAAGGAAGATAAAATAGTCAATCCTTTCAAAGAAATGGGTACAGAGCTCATAACCCTAGACACTGGTGAGGTCATTGACCATGAGATCTCCAATTCCCTCAGGGAAGCTCCTAACATCGGCAAAGCCATGTTCACAGAGTTTGTAAGGGACAGAATAGAAAAAGCCATCAAGCCACCAAGCTTGATATGACAGCAGTTATACACATCATCAAAACCCAGCGTGCCAGACTGTTTGGAGAGTACACTCAGATAGAACACGAGTCTCCGCTAAGATACCTCTGCCAAAGGGAGCTCAATGGCAGAAGTTCCTCAAGGACAGTCAAAATAAAGATGAGCTGTTTCAGTGACGAACTTCACAGACCACAGCTGGCTCAAAGTACCACCTCCTCACAACAAAGGCTAACTTGGTCCTGAGCAACAAACCTACTGACCTAGAAGCATTGTCACCATGTCAGAGGAAGCAGACACACGAATGATGCTACATTTACGTCACGCTGCTGAACAGGGTCACACCAAGGCTGACTGCAGCAAGAATATTGGACACCATAATGCAGCGCAATATGAATAAACTTGTGCAGGCCAGGTTCAACAATATGAAACTTTAGAAACTTCAATTGTAAAATGACGTATGGTTAACTCAGAATTGTTTATGGTTTGTTTGTTTGTTTGTTTAAAGGTATTATGCTATTTAAAGGTGGATACACGCAATTTAGAGGTGCATAAACGCTATTTCCGAATTTCAGGAAGTGCGAAAACGGAGTTTACGTGCGTTTAGGCTATACACTACATTCCTGATAGCATGGCTTTGTCTTATTCAACCCCCTGCTACCAAAATGAACAGCATATCTATGATTTCAAGTCTTTAGTGCTTGTCTTTGGTGCCTTATGCAACTTCTTTAAGTTCCTTTCACTTATCAAACAGAGGGTGGCGTAGTCTATCCATGTAGCCACTTGCCGTGGGGTCGCAAAGCAGCTTTACAAGCTTGAACTGAAAGAAACTGAGCTTTTGTTGGTGGAGCTCGTCAGCGTTAAATGTAAAATAGTATTGCCATGGTGATTATTCTTCAGGTTAACAAGGGACATTTGTCCTCAGGGCCGTGCAGAGACCTTTTGTGGGGGCAGGGGCTCAAATTCAAAAAAGGGCACATGGAACAAGATTTGTTAACAATATAGCCTAAGTCATTTTTATCACATTTGCTTGCGGACCACTAGGAATATCTGGCGGAGTTGGACCACACTTTAACACTGGTCTACGGGAAGATGAAGTAGGGAGCATATTTCATAACAGCCTAGGCTACCTGCGCCTGCCTTCTTCTAGTGCAGGGGTTTTCAACCGGTGGTCCGCGGCGTCATTGCAGGTGCGTGACATGCATTCCAGCCTGCGTATTATTTCACAATTAATAACTTTTTTCCATCATTCATTTTTCCTAACCATTTCCAGAATTGTTGCGCATTGGTGTGAATAATGAACTTATTGAACATATCTAAAATACTGTAACGATTTGATAGCGACACACACAGTTGTCCAATCTAAAGGTTTATTAGCTAAGAACGAGAGCAGGGACACAGACATACCAAGACACCATTACATAGGAAACACAAGGAAAGTCAATAAAACAAGCACGATACACGAACAGGGTAGTCACATACAATACACCGGGTAAAATACATAAGGTACAACGTAAAGAAAGACTACACAAGCTAACACATAAATGACATGGTAAACGCAATTACACTCACTAAAACCGACATTACACAAACCAGCATTCACACACATTGCATTCTGGGAGGCTAGCACTCAGTCCAAAAGACACCGACGTTACACAGCCCCCTCGCAAGCTATTGCCGTCCTCGGCAATATCTCCTCACTTAGCCATTGCCATAACGTCGGTGTGGGCATTCACCCGCTCAGTCCATCAGTCTGTGGTACCGCCAACAACACGTGGGGTGCACACGCCGCAGGAGCTCACTCAACGGGGCGCCACGCTGCTAGCAATCCAGTGCGGGCGTGCTAGCAGCCACGTGGCCGTCCCCACTCGTCACCAGCTCCCTCTCAGCAGCCGCCCTCAGGCTGCACTTTCCGCGGCGTGTCACCGCGGCACCTCTCCTCCAGACGGGGCCCTAGGTGGCCTTACTACCGTAGACTGTGGCACCAAGCACTGGAACTCACGGGTCAACTGTCGCTGCACCTCCGTCGCTCCACTCCACAGTCGCACTGACCAGGATAGGCAGGCACCAGCTCCGCTGCAGCCGGACCACGCTGAGCTCTCAGGCCGTCAGCTACCAGTTTCGGCGTCCCTCCTCGCGCTGCCTCCTCGCAGAGCTGTCCTCCTTTGGTCCCGGCCCGCTCCACTCCGTCATGGTCACGACGAAGGCTTGGCCCCCCTCTTCTGCCTCGTGCTATCACCCAACACAGCGAACCTTTTTTTTTTTTTTTTTTTCTCTGGCGCCGGCCAACAGGTCAACTAGAACGGGCACCCACACAGCACGGTGCCTCTCACACGCACCCAAACGTTTTAAAGTTCAGAGGGCCTTTCCGTCGAAGCTGCCCCACCGTCATGAGTTTGCTGCCCCCAGCGCGTCTGCTAACCGTCCATCGTCCAGGAACCTCTTCCTCGCCGCTCTCCCTCGGCTCTGCTCACGCGTCGCGGCCACCACCAGCTCCAGCCTCGAACCGCCCGGCGCGGAGTCACTGCCCAGGCCAGCGTCGTCTTCTCCGCGAACGCTTCTTCAGGCCCCTCTTCCGGCAAGATCTCCTCCCATGGCAGCAGGCAGGTCCAGACGACAGCTCCTCTCCTCCGGTGGCAGTAAGTATAGAAGGCCTCAAGCTCTTTAGCAGCCCTTACAAGGGCTCTCTCTGGATCCTCTTGCGTGGGCCTCCACCCAGTGGTATGGTCTTCCATTCCCAGCTTCTCTCGCTGGGCAGAGGCCATGTTCGAAAGTCGCTTCTGACACCAATGTAATGATTTGATAGCAACACACACAATTGTCCAATCAAAAGGTTTATTAGCTGAGAATGAGAGCAGGGACACAGACATACCAAGTCACCATTACATAGGAAACACAAGGGAAGTCAATAAAACAAGCACGATACACGAACAGGGTAGTCACATACAATACACCGGGTAAAATACATGAGGTACAACGTAAAGAAAGACTACACAAGCTAACACATACATGACATGGTAAACGCAATTACACTCACTAAAACCGACATTAGACAAACCAGCATTCACACACATTGCATTCTGGGAGGCTAGCACTCAGTCCAAAAGACACCGACGTTACAATACTATAGAGGAGATGAGATTCAAACTGACACAGGATAGGCCTACATAACAGGTCTATCCTGTGCTTTGCTAATGCTGTGTTTTGCGTCCCCAACGTCACACACGCACATTCATAAGGTAGGCTCCAGTCTGCGCGATATAGACCAGCTCGGACGGAGTTCACGTTATGTTTCGTTGAAAAGAAGCTTAATAGTTTTGTAAAATTTGGAGAGGAGTGGAGCTGTTATCTAACGTTTATAACTAAGGTGAAGTTAGCTAGTCAGTACCAGCATGGATCGCTATTTTAGTAGCCTAAGGAAAGTACCAGATGTCAGGACAGATGGACAGGATTCTGCTGCATGCTCTTCAGACAAAGCTACAACTTCGGAGGAAACATAGTGGAAACGAGAAAGAAAATACAGGTGACGATTAAATGTTAAGTATGGATTTAAAGTAACGATTGACAAAACTGGAGAGGATCACTGTTTCGTATGTTCAACGTTGAGGCCATGAAACCGCCGTCATATGGAGACACACATTACAGTTTCTTGAGTAGCCTATACAGATTTTGTGTGATGTCAAAGACTCATGAGAAAGAGTGCTGTGAGGTGTGTTTTACCCTTTCCAACTATACCTCTGTGAGAGCGGTTTTTCCACACTGGCATATCTAAATTTAAGGGCAAGGCTGGAACATAGACTGTATAAAATACCCCCCCCCCCCCCCACACACACACACACAATAGTGGTCCGTGGATTACTTGTTAGTCAGGATGGTGGTCCCTAGCACAGAAGCAGTTGAAAACCCCTGTTCTAGTGGCTCGAGGCAGTTGCTTGCATAAACTAGCCTACTGACAGTCAGAGAGACACAGTGGTCATGACATAGATTTGCCCATGTGGCCTAGTTGGTCACTAAATAACAGAGTATACATGATTCAGTATAACAATGCATGATTTTCCTTTGCAATTTCAAAAGGTTTCCCAGGTTAGCTGCATAGCTGCTAGCTGGTATATAAAAGAAACCGGTTTAAAATTATGCTTATTACATCAGCTAAATGGTTTTGGAAACATACTGTCTGTAGTGATCTTACCCTGCTTTTCACCATCTCTTGAAATAACATGATGCGCATCTTGCAGGCAAAATTGAAAGGTCACGTTGATAGTCTATGACGTCAGCTACCGGCAGCAGCGCAGGGAGACGAGACTACCAACTTTACTCATTACTTTTAAACATTTTTTATTCTCGAATAATTGATTCACACTGTAATTTTTAAATGTTCATGTGTAATTTTACGAAGCATTGATAATTTAAATGACCATTCAAAAGGGCATTTTGGACATTCGTAAAGGGGCAGGAGGTAAAAAAAAAAAAAAATATATATATATATATTTTAAACCATAAACAACAAAGAAAAAAGAATAATAATACATTCAACTGCTCAAAAAGTATAGCATTTCTAATGTGCTTCAGTCTTTTGGGGACTTGTCTTCAGTGTCTTCATCTGTATATGGTTGTGTGCAGAGGCGCACCTTGTCAACAGGCAAGGCAGGCAACTGCTTGGAGCCCCAAGGCACTAGGGGGCCCCAGACCTGGTCTCAGTGCGTTTGCCGGTGGGTCAAGCGATAATTTCGTCCATAGAGATTGAATGATGTATTTTGCGTGCTCCTGTCCTGTACAAACAGTACATCTGTACATATGTAGGCCCTATGCTATGGCCTTATAAACAGTGGATCTGTGTTCAAAAGAGTTCAAAGAATCCACACATATTTAGGCTACTGTGATAAACGTCAATCGAGGGTGCAGTGATGATGGATCAACATCAGAGTTTGGCATTTAGCCTACTCAATGAAGTTATAGTAGTGTAACGTCGGCACACAAGACATTGCGTAGCGTTCTCCCACGCAGGGGTTCTCCCACGCATGTCCCTAGGGCCATTGAACTGTTCAATGCCTCACTTAAGGGAAGAGGAGAGATAGACTTCTCTGCATAGTCTGTCTGCCTCTTCACCCCCTCCATGTTTGGAGACTGTCTGTCCACTAGCCACTTTTACCACTGTCTTTATGCCTCACTGTTTGCGTGCTATATTAGCACATTAGCACATATGCATAACCCCCCGCCCCTCCATGCCACAGCCGAACTGTGGCCACACTTATACATTTTCTTAAATAGTTACATATATAGATAGACTTTACTTTACTTTATTTCTGCATTGTTGCACTGTTGGACTTACTCATTTGCACCATCACCATGACCACTATCACCATTGCACTACCACCATGACACTCATTCACACAGAGCACCTTAGAGCACAGGGGGGCTGCGTCCACCCCTGTATGTGTAGCATGTGTGTGTGTACTTGACCTGCCCCTTGTGTATTGTGTTCTGTGTCTGTGTCCCTGCCTTCGATCTCAAATAAAGCTTGCATTGAATGAAGCTCTGTGTCCTGAAACCTGAAAACGTTACAGTGGCGTCAGAAATGAAAGCAATGGAGGCCTCTTATGTGGGAGCGTGCAGCGGAGCTGCCCCCGTCCCGGGAGTTATCCTGGGGGCAGGCGAACTGACCCCGGGGCGGGGGCTGTTCGAGCTCCCGCCGCAACCAGCTCTTGTAAGGGCTCCAAGACGGCGCACCAAGGCTCGACGGAGGAGGGAGAGGAGACGAGGCACGGTGATTAAAGCTTGGCTCCGCTCAGCTCAGGAGACCCCGGGCGACCTCTGCACTGGAGAAGAGCAACTGCTGGAGCTGTGCGACTTGGAGGAGTTCGAGCCGGTGACAGACGAGGGCGGAGAACTGAGCGACAGGGAGGACGGCAGCGAAGACGGCAGCAGTGCGGGAGCCGCGCAACCAGCAACGCCAGTCGGGGAGGGCCAGTCACTACAGTAAACTTCAGCTAGCTAGCGACGGTTACAACTAAGCAAGGAGATGGTTAACGGTGTGTTGTATCAGGGCTGTCAGTCATAACATGTAATCGCGATGCAGTAAGGACCAAGCATATACGTTAATTTTTTAGATCCCGATTGACGCAAAGTGCGTCAAAAAAACAAAAACACACACTCTCTTCTTTGTTACATTGCTCCGTAACTGTTCATCGCAACCTGAAACCATGAAACCTGTATTGCGCGACAGAGCAAAAGTGGGGCTTTCCAACGAGACTAGGCACTTGTCTGTACGATCAACAAGTATCAACAGGGCTATCCATTGGTACCATGTATATCGATCCTTCTGGCTTATAAAAACAGACGATGTGACTGCAAAAGAATAACGTCATGTACACAAACCAACGCTGCACACCCATTACTCGTTTGAATTACTCGCGGACCCGTGATCGGATAGATATGCCACGCATGTCAGATGAAAGGGCTATCATCCTTCTGGGTTATAAAACAGACGAAGTGACAGCAAAATAATAACTTCATATAGCTGGACTTACCCCACGTTTTTGTGGCAAAGCATGTTTATAATCCAACACTATCGTGTGTTTCTCTATGGCAAAGCATATGTTCATAATCCAGTTTTGAGATCCTAGCAAATTCCTGCATGGCATCCAATTCAAGGCTCACATTGCATCCCAATTTGTTGCACAAAGAAACCCCTTTTTTGCCTCTTCTTTGTTCATGGCAATGCAGTAAAAGAATCATTATGAGTGCATACACCATATAGGCCCACACAGGCCAGCTCAGGTCAGTTGTGTCACAGATATGGAGTGCAGAAAGGTCAGTTTTCATCACTAAATTAAAAAAGTGCCATTTATTTCTGTAAGGCGCACACCACATATGTCTGTAAATTGCTCAGCCCCAGAGAATCCCTTCACCATGGCAATGATATTGCCAGATTCAGGACAGTCTGCTCTACACACACATGTAAGGCAAGTCGAGCTGCCAGCGTGCAGTGGTAAGATACATGTCAAAATATAAGACTTTTTATAATACGCTTTTTGTATTTTTATTATAAACATAATAACTAATGGTGATATAACATAATGGTGATAACACTTGTCGGTAGGGCCCCCTTGGAATTTTTGCTTGGGGCCCCCACAGACTCTAGAATCGCCTCTGCGGATAGATAGCCTATGCCACGCATGTCAGATGAAAGAGGGGACACGGAGCTATCATTTGATACCAAGTACATCCTTCTGGGTTATAAAACAGATGAAGTGACAGCAAAATAATAACTTCATATAGCTGGACTTACCCCACGTTTTTGTCTGTTTGTGTGGCAAAGCATGTTTATAATCCAATGCTGTGTTTGTTTCTCTATGGCAAAGCATGTTCATAATCCGGTTTTGAGATCCTAAATTCCTGCATGGCATCCAATTCAAGGCTCACATTGCATCCCAATTTGTTCAACAAAGAAACCCCTTTTTTGCCTCTACTTTATTCATGGCAATGCAGTAAAAAGTTGTTGTAGAGAATCTATAAGTGCATATAACACAGGCCAGCACGCAAACTCGGGTCAAGTCAGGTCAGATCAGTTCGTGTCACAGATATGGAGCGCAGAAAGGTCATTTTTCATCACTAAATAAAAAAAATGCCATTTATTTCTGTAAGGCGCACACCACATATGTCTGTAAATTGCTAAGCTCCAGAGAATCCTTCCACCATGGCAATGATATTGCCAGATTCAGGACAGTCTGCTCTACACACACATGTAAGGCAAGTCCAGCTTGCAGTGGTGAGATACATGTCAAAATATACGATTTTTTATAATACGCTTTTTGTATTTTTATTATTTAACATAATAACCTAATGGTGGTATAACATAATGGTGATAACACTTGTCGGTAGGGCCCCCTTGGAATTTTTGCTTGGGGCCCCCACAGACTCTAGAATCGCCTCTGTGTGTGTGTGTGAGTGTGAGTGTGAGTGAGAGTGAGTGAGTGAGTGTTACGGCATTGGACATTGTGCTGCGTCCCAAACATTCTAGAACTCCGCTCTTCAAGCCTGTCTCAAAAAGGAGGACAAATACGCATCCTGCTTGATGTTGCGCAGGACGCAGGACAGGGCATTGAAAATCAGGACTGTCCTCCCTAAAGCCGGACGTCTGGCCACCCTAGTTACCACACCTGAATTTGGGTTACCAAGAACTTTTCATACCGAACTTTGAAACAAGTTTGGTTTATAGTTTGCGTCCTGTACAAAATAGATATTCAGAAATGGTGTTGATGCACTATCTACTTATTTGATGAACAGTCAGTCAGATCACATGAACTGAGTGGAATTGAGAATTTATCTAATTTGTTCTGTCTTCTGGCAAACAAAAGTCAGCCTTGTTATTTACTTAATTTACTTAATCTATCAACTCATTTACTTATCTATGAAATCATTTCCTTATCTAGCAAATCATTTCCTTTACTTAGCCTATTTCATAACTTACTAATCTCCTTTTAAATAATGATGTAACCACCCTTTCTCGACAATTGGTTTGACACAATAACCAATAGAGCAGTAAAGTACAGGAAGCCATTGTCTGCATTTTAGTAACACTTGTACTATAACCAAGTATGGCATTTTTTAATTCATCTGATATTTCTCAATATAACCTCTAAAACCACCCCACAAGTCCCACACAGGGTTACCTCAGAACAACTCCCTTGGGTATTTGACCTTTGTGATGTCACATACACTGTAAAAAATGATCGATGCAAAAAGTTGTACAAATGAGGAAATACATGTTGGCTCAACATAATGGTTGTGTAAACAAAGAAAAATATGTTTGGTCAATGATTGCATTATTTTCATTACTTTACTACAAAATGTTCATCAGGAGAAAATGTATAATTGTGTTCACGGAACTTTTAACGTTGCACAAACAATATTATGTTGGCCGAGCAAGGGGGACCAGCGACAATCATCCGAGCATGCGCAAATGAGTTCTACTACTCTGGAATTTCCCACCAAGAGTCACGACCGTCACGACGTTGTTTGTGGTGAGTGCTTCAAAGTTAGCTCTCTATCTTTGTGCTGTGAGGTAATCAGAAAATTTAGGTTAATATCTATTGTCTATCAACAAAGTTTGAAATAGCTATATTGTCAGTTACTACAGCGATAGCAGTGCTGGCAAATCACATTTTTAACTCAGAAAAGTTAGCATTCCTTTCCAACTGGCATGTGGTTTTAACGTTGACCCTAACAGTTAAGTATCGCTATATTGCATGACATGTTACCGTTTAGTAGTTTTTCAAATTCCATTTGCATTCTGGCTTATGATATGCATGATTATTGACTTTGCTGCAGCCAGCTAGTCTTGGCAACTAGCGCTTTTGCGATCACAGAGTGTCGGCTAGTTCTAACGGTTAGCTGGCATTCAAAGCACTTGTGCCCTCGTGTTAGCAGCTAGTACTCTGCACAAAGCATCTTTATGCAAGAGTGAAATAACATTTCAGTCTGATTAAAAAAATAACCAGTTGTGCTAACACGAAAACGAATAGCTGCTACCAGAGTTGTAAGCTGTTTAACATATTTGGACGTAGCTCTAATCAATTTGCCTCACCAAACGCCCTTTTAGCCTGGTACCCAGCTATACGTAACCTAGAAGAGGCATGATGGCTAATGCCCCATTGTTATGTTTAAGAATACCCTAAAATACTTAAGCATAGTTTAGTATGGTTGTCCTGTTTATAGAATTATGAGTTATTGATGCATTTGTCTTGTTTGTATTTCAGGTATTTTGTTTCAGGCTTAAAACTAAATGCAGTGCCGCTATTGTAAATTTACACATCTGCAGCAAGACATCCTGCTTACTGTAAGCACTACAGGCTTCATCATTGGCAAGCAGGTAATGTTTTTCCCCCTGCATTCATCCAGACTGTATTTGTATTTTTACAAAAACAGGGGCCTAAAAAAAACCATTTATGGAGAGCACATCCTAAAATAGACAGGCGCATGCACTGACCATGCCAGTTCTCAGTGTGAATTATGTGAATTCTCAAGATATTTGCTCACTTACTCAATTTCTGAATCATTTAGAAAGGCATTTGCAAAACCATGAGCATCCATTCTCCAACTGTGATTTTAGCAGCAACAACACAACTTTCAGAGCAGCTTACTGCTCCACAAAAACTTTACTGTAAAACTCATCTCACTCAACTCAACACATTTTAATTGCAATGTCTCTGTCAATTGAGTTGATACCTTTGTCTTGTGACATTTATCCATTGCTCATTATGTGAGCAATAAAATTTCATTATATAATCAGAATGTGTCAAAAAAGGTTCCATGTATACCTGATGTTGATGATCTACAATACATGTAAAAATCCCTCACATACTTCATACTTATAAGTTATAGCCATTTTATTGTTTGAACGAGATGGTATGGGTGACAAAACAGGTCAAAGCAGTCAACTTCCCTGATCAAGACCTTGTGATCAACATCATGTATGCATTACACAGAAAGATTCTGGTGTAGTATTAAGCTGTTTTTCTCCTATCATATAGCTCCATTTGACCAGCACCTCCATACACTACTGTGCAAAACTGACTAATTTCACCATTGGTTCATCTTGACCAGCCTCATGAAAGTCACCTGACATGCTTTTGGTCAATATGACTGAACAAAAAACAGCCAACAAGTGCACAGCATTGTTTGAGAACTATTATAGGACTGTTAGAAAACCACTCTCAGTATCTAACTTAACTCTGGGAATGTTATTCTAACAGTCTTAAGGGATCTGCGTATTTATCACTTGTTAGCTGATAATCCGTCACAGATTGTAATCTTAATGCATTTCAGGTAGCTATTTCATGAAGTTGGTTGTAATGAAGCCCAATGGTGAAAGGAGTAAGTGATCCTAAACTGTTGCATGGTAGAGTAGATGTGTGTAACCTCTGTGAATTAGGTGACTTAATAATGTCTTTTTGATGACCTTTTTTTTGCAGACCACAGATCTAACTACTTATAGACGGTCTGCTGTTCTTCATGGTCTTCCCCTGTACTTAAGAGAGCCATCTGCAATTTCAAAGACTATTAAGGTAATTCATTTGAAAACGTTATGGTATTACTGTTTGAGATGCAGTAATGATTGCTTAAGACATGTTTTCAGTCTGACACTAAGTGCCATTTATTGTCTTTCACAGGATACTGACTGAAGCACTGGGGCCACACACAAAAGCCATGAACATGGGGATCCTGGAAGTACTGACAGTTCTACCAACTCAGGACCATATCCCACAGTGGTCAATGTGGCTGTAGTACTGGAGGAGGAAGTTGTCATGGACAATCTGGGAGACTTCCCAAATGCCCTCATGATGCTCTTTGGTCTGCTTTATGCTCTAAATATGGAGTACCCTAAGGACTTAAGGTACACATTCGAGGCAGTCCAGACGATTCTCTTAAACCTGGGGAAAAGTGCACAGCAAGGATACAGTCCTTGAAGAAAGAGTTATTACAGGTGTAATGGTCATTACAGTACATGTTAATTGCCAGTCATTGAGGTATTTTGAGGTATCAAAGGTTTCATGCAAATGTTTCTGTTAAATGGCAGTGACTTTTTGGGGGCCAAGCAGCGAAGCTGCGAAGGCACCCATTGTGTTTCTATGATTTCTTATTATTATTGGGGGCCAAGCAGCGAAGCTGCGAAGGCACCCATTGTGATTCTATGATTTCTTATTATTATACTTTCTTCCGCCATGGGAGTCTATGGCAGCCCATAGAACCGTCTGGTAAAAAGTTGTGAAATTTGGCACATTGATTGGGGACAGGCCAATAATTAATTGCACCAAGTTTCATGCCGGCACCTCCAGCGCTCTAGCGCCACCAACAGGCCAAAGTTGGACGTGCGTTCACGCAAGTAACTTTTGACCCATTTGTCCGATTGTCAAAAATGAGGTATCATTGGAATCCTTGGACCAAGCCGAGTTCAACGCACCCTATGACGTCATTTTCCGCCATGATGGATTTTCCGCCATATTGGATTTTATCGAAAGTGAAACTAAAGTTTCACGCCTCACATAGTTTGTCCGATTTTAACGAAACTTAATACATATGATCTTCAGACCAATCCGCAGAAAAGTTATCGATTTTTGTCTTCGGAACTAAAACCGTTCGCCCGTAACAACCAATCGAAATATGCGGCGAAGCCGCCAAACAGGAAGTGAGCTCATATCTCAGCAACCCTTTCATCTATCATAACCAAACTAAGTACATGGACTCAGGACCCAATCAGAGGGATGCTCAAGAAATTTGGTGACCTTTGACCTCTAGGGGGCGCTGTAATTAAGAAACATGGCTTTTGACCTGTAGCAGCAGTTGTGCTTAGAATTAAAACACACTAGTGGTGCCTGGTACTACTGTTGAAGGTCCTTAGGTCAACACAAGCCAACTTGTGATGTCATCGTAATTGATTCGGCCGCCATATTGAATTTAATCAAAAACACGTACAAGTTTTCGCAGGTCACAAATTTCATCTGTTCTTCACCAAAATTGGTACAGACCATCTTCAGACCATGCCTGATGAGTGCATTGCTTTCTGGAACAATTGACAGAAGCATTGACCTGTACCAGCCAATCGAAATTTGCGGCGAAGCCGCCAAACAGAAAGTGATTTCATATCTCAGCAACGCTTTCATGTATCAAAACCAAATTTAGTACATGTACCTCAGACCCCATCGGGAGGACGCTCAAGAAATTTGGTGACATTTGACCTCTAGGGGGCACCGTAATTGACAAAAATGCATTTTGGCCAGTAGTTGCTGATGCGCATTATTTTGCAATGGAAGTCAATGGCAGCCCATAGAACCGTCTGGTAAAAAGTTATACAATTTTGCACACTAATTGGGGACAGTCCAATAATTCATTTCACCAAGTTTCATGCCGGCACCTCAAGCGCTCTAGCGCCACCAACAGGCCAAAGTTGGACTTGTGTTTACGGACGTAACTTTTGACCTTTTGACCCGAATGGCAAAATGAGGTATCATTGGAATCCTTGGGCCAAGCCGAGTTCAACACACCCTATGACGTCAATTTTTGACCTCTATGTTTAAATCACAGCAAGTGTGATCATATCTCAGTCAATCTTTTATTTTTGATGTGAAACTGATGACAGCGAGTTCCATCCAGTTAATTCTAATGCGTGCGTGCAAGGGTGGGGCGGGGTGGGACGGGACGGGCAGGGGCGGTTGCGGCGGTGGGCTGGCTGGGTGAGGGGGCGGCGACACTCAGCCCTGGTTCAGCCACACAAAATCAGTTATGTTTTGATGTGAAACTTGACCTTGTAACTCAGCCAATCTTGGGTTGTTTGACATGGAACTTGTTGTGACTGCTTAATGCTATATGCCTGATGCCACGGCATTGAGTTGCATGGCAAATCTGGACTTCTGGACTGCTGAACTGCCTGCTTGGCCCCCTCATTGCTGCTTGCAGCTATATTTGGGGGCCAAGCAGCGAAGCTGCGAAGGCACCCATTGTGTTTCTATGATTTCTTATTATTATTATTTAACATCTTTCCTCTGCCATTGAAGTCTATGGCAGCCCATAGAACCGTCTGGTAAAAAGTTGTGAAATTTGGCACACTGATTGGGGATAGTACATTGATTAATTTCACCAAGTTTCATGTCGGCACCTCGAGGGCTCTAGCGCCACCAACAGGCCAAATTTTGACGTGCGTTCATGCACGTAACTTTTGACCTGTTGACCCGATTTTGAAAAATGAGGTATCGTTGGAATCCTTGGACCAAGCCGAGTTCAACGCACCCTATGACGTCATTTTCCGCCATGATGGATTTTCCGCCATATTGGATTTTAGTGAAAGTGAAACTAAAACTTCACAGGTCACAAATTTTGTCCGATCGTCACCAAACTTGACACACATGCTCTTCAGACCAAGCCGCACAAAAGTTATCACTTTTCGTCTTCGGAACTCAAACCGTTTGACCGTAACAGCCAATCGAAATATGCGGCGAAGCCGCCAAACAGGAAGTGAGCTCATATCTCAGCAACCCATTCATCTATCATAACCAAACTTAGTACATGGACTCAGGACCCAATCAGGGGGACGCTCAAAAAATCTGGTGACCTTTGACCTCTAGGGGGCGCTGTAATTAAGAAACATGCCTTTTGGCCTGTAGCTGCTGTTTTGCTTAGAATTAAAATGCACTAGTGGTGTCTGGTAATACTGTTGGAGGTCCTTAGGCCGACCCAAGCCGACTTGTGATGTCATCGTAATTGATTCGGCCGCCATATTGGATTTAATCAAAAACACGTACACGTTTTTGCAGGTCACAAATTTCAGCGGATCCTCACCAAAATTGGCAGAGACCATCAACGGACCATGCCTGATGAGTGCATTGCTTTCTGGAACAATTGACAGAAGCATTGACCTGTACCAGCCAATCGAAATTTGCGGCGAAGCCACCAAACAGGAAGTGATTTCATATCTCAGCAACGCTTTCATGTATCAAAACCAAATTTAGTACATGTACCTCAGACCCCATCGGGAGGACGCTCAAGAAATTTGGTGACATTTGACCTCTAGGGGGCACCGTAATTGACAAAAATGCATTTTGGCCAGTAGTTGCTGATGCGCATTATTTTGCAATGGAAGTCAATGGCAGCCCATAGAACCGTCTGGTAAAAAGTTATAAAATGTTGCACACTAATTGGGGACAGTCCAATAATTCATTTCACCAAGTTTCATACCGGCACCTTGAGCGCTCTAGCGCCACCAACAGGCCAAATTTGGACTTGCGTTCACGCACGTAACTTCTGACCTGTTGACCCGATTGTCAAAAATGAGGTATCGTTGGAATCCTTGGACCAAGCCGAGTTCAACGCACCCTATGACGTCAATTTCCGCCATGATGGATTTTCCGCCATTTTGGATTTCATCAAAAACACTAAAAAGTCTTCAAAGGTCACAAACTTTGTCCGATCGACACCAAATCTGACACACTTGATCTTCAGACCAAGCCTCACAAAAGTTATTCATTTTCGTCTTCGGAACTCAAACCGTTCGCCCGTAACAGCCAATCGAAATATGTGGCGAAGCCGCCAAACAGGAAGTGAGCTCATATCTCAGCAACCCTTGCATGTATCAAAGCCAAACTTGGTGCATGGACTCAGGACCCAATCAGAAGGACGCTCAAGAAATCTGGTGACCTTTGACCTCTAGGGGGCGCTGTAATTAAGAAACATGCCTTTTGGCCTGTAGCTGCTGTTGTGCTTAGAATTAAAACGCACTAGTGGTGTCTGGTAATACTGTTGGAGGTCCTTAGGCCGACCCAGGCCAACTTGTGATGTCATCGTAATTGATTCGGCCGCCATATTGGATTTAATCAAAAACACGTACGAATTTTCGCAGGTCACAAATTTCAGCGGATCCTCACCAAAATTGGCAGAGAACATCTTCAGACCATGCCTTATCAGTGCATCGCTTTTTGGAACGATTGACAGTAGCATTCGGCTGTAACAGCCAATCGAAACTTGCGGCGAAGCCGCCAAACAGGAAGTGAGCTCATATCTCAGCAACCCTGCCATGTATCATCACCAAACTTACTACATATATTCATGACCCCATTAGGAGGACGCTCAAGAAATTTGGTGACCTTTGACCTGTAGGGGGTGCTGCAATTAGCAATGTTGCATTTTGATCTGTAGTTGCGATGTGTTTTATCGATCTTTTATTTTTGGATGTGAAACAGATGACAACATATTCCATCCAGTCATTCTAATGCGTGCGTGGTAGGGCGGGGCGGGACGGGGTGGGACGGGCAGGGGTGATTAGGTGGGGGGGCTGGCTGGCGGAGGCGGTGGCAGTACTCAGCCCTGTTTCAGCCCTACAAAATCAGTTATGTTTGATGTGACACTTGTTGAAAGTGTTGATCGCGAGTGTCTGCTGAGTTCTATCTTGTCGCCGTGGCTACTCCGGCCTATACTGCTTGGCCCCCTCATTGCTGCTTGCAGCTATATTTATTATTATTATTTAACATCTTTCCTCTGCCATTGGAGTCTATGGCAGCCCATAGAACCGTCTGGTGAAAAGTTGTGAAATTTGGCACACTGATTGGGGACAGGCCAATGATTAATTTCACCAAGATTCATGCAGGGATCTTGAGCGCTCTAGCGCCACCAACAGGCCAAAGTTGGACGTGCGTTCACACACGTAACTTTTGACCCATAGGCCCAATTGTCAAAAATGAGGTATCGTTGGAATCCTTGGACCAAGCCAAGTTCAACGCACCATATGACATCATTTTCCGCCATGATGGATTTTCCGCCATTTTGGATTTTAGTGAAAGTGAAACTAATTCTTCACAGGTCACACATTTTGTCCGATCGTCACCAAACTTGACACACATGATCTTCAGCCCAAGCCTCACAAAAGATACTCCTTTTCGTCTTCGGAACTCAAACCGTTCGCCCGTAACAGCCAATCAAAATATGCGGCGAAGCCGCCAAACAGGAAGTGAGCTCATATCTCAGCAACCCATTCACCTATCATAACCAAACTTAGTCCATGGACTCAGGACCCAATCAGGGGGACGCTCAAGAAATCTGGTGACCTTTGACCTCTAGGGGGCGCTGTAATTAAGAAACATGCCTTTTGGCCTGTAGCAGCAGTTGTGCTTAGAATTAAAACGCACTAGTGGTGTCTGGTAATACTGTTGGAGGTCCTTAGGCCAACCCAAGCCAACTTGTGATGTCATCGTAATTGATTCGGCCGCCATATTGGATTTAATCAAAAACACGTACGAATTTTCGCAGGTCACAAATTTCAGCGGATCCTCACCAAAATTGGCAGAGAACATCTTCAGACCATGCCTTATCAGTGCATCGCTTTCTGGAACAATTGACAGAAGCTTTGGCCTGTACCAGCCAATCAAAATTTGCGACGAAGCCGCCAAACAGGAAGTGAGCTCATATCTCAGCAACCCTGCCATGTATCATAACCAAATTTACTACATAGGTTCAGGACCCCATTAGGAGGACGCTCAAAAAATGTGTTGACCTTTGACCTGTAGGGGGTGCTGCAATTAGCAATATTGCATTTTGATCTGTAGTTGTGATGTGTTTTATCGATCTTTTATTTTTGGATGTGAAACTGATGACAACATGTTCCATCCAGTTCATTCTAATGCGTGCGTGGTAGGGCGGGGTGGGACGGGCAGAGGTGATTAGGTGGGGGGGCTGGCTGGCGGAGGCGGTGGCAATACTCAGCCCTGTTTCAGCCCTACAAAATCAGTTATGTTTGATGTGACACTTGTTGAAAGTGTTGATCGCGAGTGTCTGCTGAGTTCTATCTTGTCGCCGTGGCTACTCCAGCCTATTCTGCTTGGCCCCCTCATTGCTGCTTGCAGCTATATTTTTGTTTGATTTTTGTAACTGTTCTGGAACATGTCACAAATCATTTTGAACCAATTTTACATCAGATGTTCACAGGCAAAGCTGTCATGTTTTACTTTTGTTTCATTTTGTAAAGCAGATATTTGTTTTTCCAGTACATCTATTGAGTGACATGCCATGCTTTCTTGAACTCTCAGATCTTGTTTCTAGGACACTGGTTGAATACTTGTGTAATATTGCACTTGAGCCTTACAGACGAGTTCATATGGATTTAAATAAATAAATAAAATGTACTTTATCAGAACATAGTGTGTAATTTATTTGAAATAATGAAAAATAGACATTTTGGCCAACATGAAATATTTAATTAATACAACATTTTATTTCAAGTTGAGTCTGCTTGTTGGCCCAACAAGCTATGTTCGGTCAACAGAGAATATTTAATTGACACAACATTCTATTTTAAGTTCAGTCTACATGCAGGGATAGTCGGCACAACAAAAAAAAGTTGGTTTCCGCAACTTAAGTTGGGCTAACTAAAAATTTTAGGTGCAACGGGTCACTAGAAATTTTTATGTTGGAGAGGCACATTTTTTTTTACAGTGTAATAACTTTTTAACAACCTCCTTGTAGAGGTCCATTCTCACAAATTAACTGATGGGCCCACAATCCGTGGTTACCATTGGAATCCCAATTGATTGGGAAACAAAATACTGGTATACTGTACAAACAAGTTTGACATTTTAATTACAAAAGGCTATAAGTCCTCACGCGTGAGGCTTAGAATACGTACTCTGGAGAGACTGTCAGCCTTAGCAAGTTGTAGGTAGAGTAGCTCAGTGGTACCCAAAGTGGGGGTTATTATGAGACAGCAAGGAGGGGTTATGAGATGATTTACACATATATATATATACACATATTTTTTTAAACATATTTTAGCCATAATTGACAAAAGATAAAAATAGTAGTTACATTTCAAATAAAAACCTTTCGATTTTCTTTGCCCCTTCTGACCCCTGATGAGATTAATGACATTAGCATCAGCATCAGTTTCATCATGGTTCAGTATGGTTGTTAAATTATAAATAATATTATGGTTGTTAGGCTGTTGTTTTCTTTTGTGGTATTATGCTTGTGTTTCGATAGGCCTATTAGTGCATGTGCCCTGTTGCATGCAATGTTTACTTCTATCACCTCTGAAGACAGAGGGAGTCGCAAGTCACTGGTACCGTTATTTTGGGGGCGGCGGGCTGAACGGTTTGGGAACCCTCTATCTACTCTTTTTTATTAGAGTAGATAGATGGACAGATGGCCATACAGTGACAGGGAGAAAATGGTGTTATGCATACTTATTTGATTAATAGTCAGGTGAGATGACATGAACTGGGTAAAATGTACAGTTTCCTTAACATAGTTTCTTTGTCTTCTGGCAAATAAAAGTCAGCCTTTATGTCCTAACGCCTTTTAATAACATGACCAGCACTCCCTCACCTATTTCTGAGAACTGATATGAGAGCTTGACCCGATACTATAAGTGCACGTGTTGAGTCATGTCTGTAGTCTGAGTAGCAATCTAATGGCATTATTATAACCATTATGACAGTTCTTATTTAATCTGTTGCTAGTTTCTAATAGCTTCTAACCTAACAGTGTAAAGCAGTGTTAACTATATAACAACTACACTGGGTCTCCCTTGACCTGGCACATAATGACAACAGCTTCCTTTTAACCACACCATATTGTGCTTCACAATTACATGCTTTTATTTCCTGCAAATATGGTTTTATCTGTTTTAATTTCTTAGTTTCCATAAGAGCGTGAGACACAGATACCGGTTATTTCTATAGCCCACAAGGAACTCAGGTGTTGTTGAAGTAATCTTTTTTTCCATTCTGTTTTCATGCTTCTCTTGAACAAAAGCTTCAGCAGTTCCCTGCAGTCGTGAATTTTAAAGATCCTGCAAACAAAGGTCAGGACTTATCACCTTTTAATCACATAGCCAGCCCTTCTCTTCTATTCTTAGAAGTCAGCATGAGAGCATGACCTGATAACCAATAGAAAAGCTGTGTGCAAGTGATTAAGTCTTTGTTTGTGTCTCTGATATGAATCTGTACAACCACCTGACCAGACGAGTATAAATGAGACTGCCCGGCAAGTTCTGGAGCAGATGTTGCATCCCAGTATCGACACCATAATGATGTTCCACACAGCCTGTCTGTTTCTGCTGTCTGCCTGCCTGGCTGGTAGGTCGAGAGGTAATCTCAATCATAATTTAAAAGCAAGCTTTGGATAGTGCAGTAAGAACATGTGATGTGTTACAGGAGCTACTGCCAGTGAGAAGCTGCAGAGCAGGACCTTGGAGACCAACATACCATGTGAGTCCAGCCAAAGAGTGGGCAGTCTTGCGTTGCCTTTAAGAATATGTGCTATGCTTTGACCTCTGTTTTTAGTGCTAAAATCATTTCAAATCAACGTCAAAGTTTCTCTCTGAAGACTATTAGAGCTTTAAGTCAGACACCGAGGAACAGTTGTGCATATCTAATCAGTGCACAGTATAGCCTGATCAAATGGCCATGTAATGGCCTTACATTAATTAATAGTGCATACATTGATCTCACTAGAAAGTATTTTAATATCTTCATGTCTTTTGAAAACAAATTAACAGATGGGCCCCAGTCTATGAACATTGAGGGGGTGAATGTGGTTACCATTGGAATTCCATACGGCTTCAGTTGTACTGCAGAATGCTCCCCACCCTGTTTGTACACCATGACCCTGGATGGGCTAACAAAATATTCAAATCAGTATGACATCATTTTCAAAACTATTGTGCCCTCAAAAGTCCTCACCTGTGAGGCGAAGAATCCATCCACTGGAGAGACCGGCTCCATTAGCAAGACACTGCATGTGGCAGGTACAGTGGTGGGTGATGGCTGGGTGCTATCTGAAGGGATGAGGCTCATGCCAAGAGAGAGAAATACCTTATAGACCCTTTCAACAATAAAAACAAAAACAATGCTTGAACATTCTTTTTGGTTCCCAATCTACTTCCTCTGCATTAAGACAACATATGGAATGTTAAAACGGAAGCCTTGTGGGGCCAACTATGATGCTGATAATGGAACTCTCTTGAAAGGGTCTATAATTCATATACTGCACGGGCTGTGTCACATGGGTGTACTATTAGAGTAAAATGCAACAGTGTGTAATCAACCTGTTTTTTTTATTAACTTGTAAAACTACTACAAGACAGTTTCAACTTTTTGATAAACTCACTTGGGCATTTGACCTTTACAATGGCACACAAGTAACAACCCCTTTTATAAGCCTGTTTTCACTTGTGAAATTGTAAGCCTGTATTTCCGAGAGTACAATCTAATTGCATTACAATACTAATGTCTGTATTATCTTAGCTTAAAAGGTTGCACTGTCAATCCTTATTTCTTCACCATTAATGTGGCACATGTGTACATTGCAGATGGACCTTACAATGCCAGTATTCAAGCACCTAAATGGCTGGTGAATGGAGTTAAATCTACATTTGTGTGCTCTGCTGTTTGCTATCCTTCCTGTGAATACACTTGGTATGCTGGTAACCCAGCAACATCATCACCACTGTCAACAAGCGCCAGCAATGAACTTCATTACCTGACACCACAGTACCAAACAGGACTGCTGGATGTATTTTGTGAGGTTCAAAACACTCTTTCTCAACTTTTTGTGGAAACCAGCGTTGCTGTTTGGGTGCCACGTAAGTATGCAAGAGTAATTGTGTTGATATTCTAAACATGTGTACACACAAACATCTGTAAGTAAATACCTAGTAAATAATCTGAATCATACATGTTAGTCACCTTAGCATGCTTAAACCACTTAACTATAAATACTTATCAATAACTACTGTTATTATTATTATTAATTAATTAACAGACATTGCGTTCACAGAAACTCTGAAAGTAAAAAAAAAACTAGGGTTTTCTCTTGTTTTGACAAAGCAGATGTCACTCACTGTTGGAAAATAAGTTGTTCATGTGTTTGATGTTCCTCAGAGGGGCCTACGGACATATACATGAGTGGCCCGACATCTGCGATGGTAGGGACCAAAGAAACCTACTACTGCTTTGCCTATTGCACTCCCAGTTGCAACTACATTTGGTATTACCAAAACAAAACCTTTACTGGTGACGAAGCAAATGTGCCCATCCTGAACCGAAACAAGCCACTGTTTGCAAATATACTGGTCATCCAAGTGGAGCAATCCCATAAAAAGGAGTCCTTAGTGTGCTCAGCTGTGAATGTTCTGACCGGCAAGACTGTAAACCACACAATGATTATCAATGTGGCTGGTGAGCAATTTAAATTAAATTTAATTCAAATGAAATGCAATTAACGAAAACTTGATGTTACCATGACCACTTCTCTTCATGTCACAATCCTTTCAGAAATCAGTCATAACAGTCTATCCTTCTCTTTCCACCAGATCCAATCTGTGTTCTCCCCATCACTGCAACACCACCTATTGCAGACAGCTCCTATTCCCTGAAGTGTGTTGGGGCACAGCAAAATGCTTATATTTACTGGACCAAGAATGGGAAAACATTGTCCACTAGTGACACAGTCCATCTAGCTGATAATAATGTTATTCTTACGTTTGATCCACTCCGTGCCTCTGACACAGGCGTATATCAGTGTATTGCCAATGAGCAAGGAAATGTCATCCCTGGAGTGCCCTATGAACTGAAGGTCATCTGTGAGTATAATAGAATGAAATGCATTGAGTTATGTGGATTGACAACACATTTTATTTCCTTTTCATGCCTTGGCAATCCAGTCTGTGCTCATATTCATGTGAACATATTCCTAATGCAATTTAAATAGAACCATTAGTCATAGAACCACATAGAACCATTAGTCATTGCTTTGTGTATCTTACACCTTATCCCTTTGTCCTGATCTCTTGCCCTGTCCTTTTTATAGATGGGCCACTGAATACCGAGATAACTGTATCTGGTGACAAATTAGTGGGACAGACTACACTCCTACTCCCAGGGACTTCTGCCACATTTTACTGCTCAGCTAAATGCTACCCAGCATGCACCTACGTGTGGTATAATTTCAATGGTGACATAATCGGCAAAAATGCCAGCTTCTCCTTCACCCCAGCAAGTGTAGCTGATGAAGGTTTAATTACATGTGTGGCATTCAATCCAATTACCCAAAACTATACCACCGTAAACACAAACATTGAATTGATTGGTAAGTTAGACAGAATATGTATTCTGACTGGAAAAATGCTTTTAGATAGCCTACATTAGTCAGTAGATGTAGAAATGAAACTTCAGAAATAGTTAACATGTATGCTCATGGAGTGACATATTTCACTTACAATTGAAAGTAATTATTCTTCAATGAATTGTACAGTCTACCACTTTGGAGTACATGTTTAATTCACAGTTTTTTCTCTTTCCCCAACAACTACATTTCTTGCAGGTGGCCCAAAGAATGTCACTATCACTGGACCAAACTCAGTACAAGTAGGGGTGAAGGCCACTTTTGAGTGTTCAGCTGTCTGTACCCCATCTTGCGTCTACACATGGGAGGTCTATGGGAGAACAATACATGGCAGTAAGGTGGATCTTACCATCAGTAAATATGTGGCAACTGAAACCCTGCTATGCATAGCACAGAATATTATCACTGGGAAGCTTGCAGGAGCAAATGAAACACTTGATGTTACAGGTAGGAATCTATAATCCACTCTATAAACCCAGCTGCCAAGTAGTTTTTCCATGTGATCTGATATGATAGCTCATACAAATAACACCACCATTTGTCATCATCTTTAAAACGTTTTCAAATTATCGGATGAGCAGACACACTTGCCATTCCCACTAGCCATCCAGGCTATGCACATTAGTTCTGTGGTTTGGTTAAAAAAACATGAAATAAGAAAGGTTTTACAGCATGTCACCAGCAATATCACAGACACCAGTTAGCATGCTATCAAGCTTTCATCAGTGTCACTGGGCAGTTGGTGGTGTTTGTAAGAATTTTGGATAACTCTTAAATAGGCAGCAAAACCATATGATGCTGCTTCAAATATAGAGGTTGATTTCTCAAATTGTGAAATTTTCAATTTTTTTATTAATAAATTGAATCATTGTTTCTTTCTCCTGCAGATACTAACTGGTGTGGATGTTGAACACATTGCCAGATTGAATGTCTTACATACAATAAGTGTATGTTGAAATACTTCTTTGATGTCTCCTTCAGAAAAGTACAGTTATATACGACAAGGAAGGACAAGATTGAAATCACAAAACATCATAGTTATTTTGCACTCTGAAATATGTAGCTAAAATGCTAACTGTATATGTTCATGTCACTGTATATACTCAATTGTTTTTTTGTCTATGTCATTGACAAAAATAAAATCTTTTTTACATATAATCTTGTACGTGTATTTGGAGATGCCCACACAAACCGGAAGGTGTAGAAAGTTGGTTTTGTTTCTGTTCTGTTGCAGGACACTGTCCATGAGGTTTAGGAAGCTTTTGTTCCACCCAATAGAAAATGTTAAAAAGTATGGGTCCAAACAAAGGATGTATAGCCAAATGTAAAGCCAATGTATATAAGCAACTTAGTGGAGAACTGGTGTAATGTAACCTAATGTGATAGCACTGGTGATTCAGAGGTGATGAGATACCTCTGGATTGGTGTGATACTGGTCATGGTTTTACATTTTACTGGTCATACTTGTAAAGCAAATGAGTAAATAAGTATTTTTTTAAATAACTAGTAAGGAAACACTTTATAATAACTGGGCTAGAATGCAGTATCCTAAAAAGTTGGGGGTTCAATTCCCAACTTCTACTGTTGTGCCATTGGCCTTTAATTACAGTGCATGAAAATGCACTGTTCTGTTATCCGAAGTCTTCTTCTTCTTCTTCTTCTTCTTCTTCTTATTCTTCCCACCAAATTTCTGCATCTAATTCAGCTTTAACCGTTTAACGTAGAAACTTCATTCAAACTTTGTAACGTAGGTCTTGAAAAGGACACGTGGGGAATGTATTTTTCACTTTTGTAAACTTTTTGAGATATTAATAAAAAACAAGCTTATTTTTCTTAATGACTTAACATGGGTTGATGACATCACAATGGGCTAATTAACTTGATTTGCACCTGTATCAACTTCCAGCTGCTCACTACTAGGACCGATCAAAGGGCCAGTTAAACTGATTGCACCTGTATCAACTGCTTTCTGCTTAACTAGGCCAACTCTCTCTGTGTCTCTCCATTCTACAAGGATATAAGGCACATTCCATCCAACTTTCTATCCATTCATCCTCTTCAAACCATTCACTCATCCACCCATTAAACTATCCACCAACAACCATTAAACAATCTGCCTATCAACATCCATTCAACTTTCTGTCTATCAACATCCATTACACTATCTAAATTCAACTTTTAAACTATATACTCTGTCTCAGGCTTTAAGCATACAATCTGGCTCTATTAAGACTACAGTACAGATTCTGTTCCTATTTCCTCTGCCCACAACTGTTTCAAAATAAATGTCCTCACTACAATAATTCACTATTAAATCATTTAACTATTTAAACTACTCAACTATTTAACTGTTTAGACATTTCAACTGTCAGTTGTTATCAACTATGACTCCTGCCAACTGTTTCCAAATAAAAGTTTGTTTTGCATTTTATGTTAATATACAGTATATTTATATTTTCATGCACTGGTAATTTCCTCGAAATTACATTTTCTAGTTGACATGTGTAAGTCGCTATGGATAAAATTGTCTGCTAAATGAATGAACGTAAATGTAACTTGTACAACTCATTTGTAAATGCTTCGTAAGGCATACAAAGTCTTCACTTTGGATGAGCACACAAAATACCATAACCACTTGTGACTCCTGAGTTAATGATGAATTAGGAAGTGGTTTATAAAACATGTATCATTAGTACATGTGTATTTAACAACTGTTAAATGATGGAAATATTACTTCATCAACAAAATATTATTGCATCATTTATTAAAATATTAAAAAATATGTATAAACATATTTTAGATATAGGCTTATTTACTATGACCAAACCATTTATAACTGTGTGTACAAAAGCTTTACTGATGAGAAATAATGTATGATAAATACTTTATAAATGATGAACAAACCATGTACTAATAGTTTACAAATGCTTAATAAATAATGAATTATGTGTAGTTATTATAAAGTGTTATCACGAGTACTCTTCATATTCCTTTTTAAGGCGGGGATCACATTAGCCAGCAGCAAGCGGCAGGTTTCCTATTGTTCTCTATGGTTCGGCAGTGGAACGGTGCTAACGCTGGCGTAATGCTAACTTGGTTCAACTTTCAAAGCGCAACGCTAGGATATTCAATTGACAAACCGTTTGTGTTGCTTAAGAACGAGACAAAACTTATTATGGTCTGAGCGTTGCATTACGTTTGCTGCTGCCGCTGACTGATGTGATCCTCGCCTTAAACTGTACTTCTACTCATTACTCGATAAAAGTGTTTAAGCCAGTAATCTACTTTTTACTCCAGTACATTTTCCATATACTTACAACATTTTTTTTTCTGTATCCATATACAAATCAGCCCTAAATCGTCAGGGAGAGAGATCCAGATGCCGACGTGCTAGCTGCTGAGATGCTAGCTGCCTCTAAGAAAAAATAAGTAGGCCACAGCTTCTCATTAGACCACAATACACACACAATGACGACTGAGTCGAACACATTGCCTTGTATAGTGAGAACTTTCAGACAGACAGCTTGTTGATGACTGCTCTTAGATCAACATTTGCAAAGCATTTTGTTTGTAATTATGGGTAATTAATTTGTCCATTCTGAGATAGGGATATGGAGAGAGAAGGGTATAGGTGGAGTGAGGGGTAGATAGTGGGAGTAGCTAGGGAACCATTAGCCTTGTTTATCTTATGTTTGATTGGCCCTCTGAAGCTGCTTTACCTAATTAAGAAGTACAAGTGCCGTTTTTGCCCGTATTACTGTAGTAAGAAATTTTGGCCTTAAAGGTGTCTCACCATATAAGTGTGTGCTATATTCAACCATTTACTCTTTTGGTATGGTCTGTGCAAATGGTGAAGAAAGAGATGCTGCTGTAAGCAGAAAGTGAAGGAGAGATTTATGAGGTAACAACTGTGGAATTTCATGTTCAAGGTGTTTGCGCAGCCATGCTGTGTGTGTGTGTGTTCCATGCTGAGTGTATGTGTGCTGTGTGTGTGTGTGCCATACTGTATGTGTGTCCTCCAAGAAGGCTGGGTAGGCCTAGTTCGACGGGCTGGCGCCCGTAAGACCTTATTTACTGCCTTGGGGTCAATCTTGACTGGATTCCATGGACCTTGGTTGTTATGGGATACAGCCTTAAAGATATAGTTGACCCTGGGGTAACTATGTCGTAAACACGTTTGCATACCATTAATGGAGATGTCATGTCTTGTCTGAACTGTCAGTAGGGTATAAGAAGTGTTTCCTTGTTTGTAACATCAGACTGCGTCTGTTAGCAACACGACGTAAGTCTCCGGATTCGTGAATAAAGCTCTCTGAGATTTCTGACTTCACTCCTGGCTGACTGAGACTTCATTTCTTAAACAATCCCTAGACAATTTCTGTTCCTACAATTACTTATTTTGCACTTTCCTGCACAACTTGAAAATATAAAAATGGAAAGTAACTTGTAACTTTGTTAACAATATACTTTTTAAGAAACGGTTAGTTCTTTAACAGTACTCTATCCACCACTGATACTGATACACATGCAAAAGATTTCTGATTACAGCTCAGTCTAAAGTAGTTCACAGATACATGTACATGTGCAAATGTGTATGCAAATCCTAACCAAGCAAAATTACCTCCTTAAAGGTCTTATCCAGTGTTTTCAGAACTTAAGTATTTAAAAGTCCTTTGGAGACTTGCGTAAGCCTCTTAGCATGGGCCAGAAACTCACAATTGAATTAAAACAAATGGTGAATAATAAACCAATTAGTTATATGGTTCTGAGGCTTTTAAACATTAGCAACGTTTGCAAATACATAGTTCCTCATGGTGACACACTGGACCTATCATCTCACAATGAGTTGAGTCCACACCCTCATCTGTCAGGAGCAGAAACTGCTGGGCCTGTATACAGTGTAGCAAAATGGATTCAATTCATTTTTTTTCCTCATTAATCTACACACAATACTCCAACACTCCACAAAAAGCAGGTGTTTGGAGTGTTTCTGAAAAGTATTCAGACCCTGTGTTCCTTTGAGAGGGTGAGAGAAGTGTAAAGAAGGACAACCATCAGTGCATCACTCCACCAATCAGGCCTTTATGGTAGAGTGGACAGATACAGTAGAAGTCATTTTCTGCCGGGAGTTTCCCAAAAAGCACCTCATGAGAAGTAAAATCATCTGGTCTGATGAAACGAAGACTGAACTGTTTGGCCACAATTCCCAACGGTGTGTGTGGAAGAAACCAGACACTGAGCTGCATTGATGTTTGTCCTTCTTAACACTTCTCTCATCCTCTCAAAGGAACTCTGGATCTCATTCATAGTGACCATTGGGTCCTTGGTTACCTGTCTGACCAAGGCCCTTCATCCTGGATTACTCAGTTTGCCTGAGCGGCCAGATGAAGAGTGTTGGTTGTTCCAAACTTTTCCATTTGAGAATGATGGAGGCCACTGTTCTCTTGGGCACTTTCAATGCTGCAGAAATGTTCTTGTATCCTTCCCCAGATCTGTCTTCACACAACCCTGTCTCGCGGGTCTACGGACAATTCTCTTGACCTCGTGGCTTGGTTTTCACTCTGACATACACCATCAACTGTGAGACCTTATATAAAGAGATGTGTGCCTCTCCTAATAATGTCCAGTGAATTCATTTAGGTACAGGTGGACTCCAATCAAGTTGTAGAAGCATCTCAAGGACCATTGATAGAAGTAGGATGCACCAGAGCTCAATTGCAAGCGTCATAACAAAGGGTCTGAATACTTATGTAAATGGTATATTTCAGTCTTTTATTCTTTATAAATTTACAAAACATTCCAAAAACCTGTTTTTTTGTGGAGTGTTGGAGTATTGTATGTAGATTAATGAGGGAAAAAATGAATTGAATCCATTTTAAAATTAGTCTGAAACAAAAAAATATGGAAAACTTGAAAGGGTCTGAAAATGTTTGCACTGTTGCACTGTAGATGTCAGCTAGTGAACTAGGACCGTTTCTACCCTTTTTGTAACCGGAGGGTTGCCGGTTCGAACCCCAACTAGGAACAGCTGAAATGCCCTTGAGCAAGGCACCTAACCCCTCACTGCTCCCCGAGCGCCGCTGTAGCAGGGAGCTCACTGTGTCGGGATTAGTGTGTGCTTCACCTCACTGTGTGTTCACTGTGTGCTGAGTGTGTTTCACTAATTCACAGATTGGGATAAATGCAGAGACCAAATTTCCCTCACGGGATCAAAAGAGTATGGACCCTTTCAAGAGAGTTCCATTATCAGCATCATAGTTGGCCCCACAAGACTTCCTTTTTAACATTCCATATGTTATCTTAATGCAGAGGAAGTAGATTGGGGCCCAAATAGAACGTTCAAGCATTGTTTTTGTTTTTATTGTTGAAAGGGTCTGTTGTTTATTTAATGTCTTAAACAAAAATTCTTTCATATAGCACCTTTAAGACATGCTCCTACTACACCCAGTCCTAAGTCTGGGAAGAGAAGCCATTGGCGCTGGCATGGCAGCATACAAAACCAACTTGTGAAAAGGCTTTGTTCATTGCCATAAGTGCACCAAAACTGTCAATTGGCCACGTACACCTAACCTGACCCTAGCCAGATGAATTTCGCTCCGCCTAGCTCCACTCATCCATCTGGAACCGATCCATTGAAGTGTTGCTTCAGAAGGCTGGGCCTAATCAAAAAATGCTTGCATATGATTGAATAAGCCACTTGTCCGTCATCTATTGACGTGCTACTTCAACCACTCACATCGAAGCCAACCTGTGACGCTAATAACAGACTCACAGTCGCTTCTACGCTATGTCACATCTATGAAACTCCCGCCCTGCGTCCTGATTGGCTGAACCATAAAATCGGGTGCAGAAATCACTCCCAATGGAAGAGGTCCCAGATGGATGTGAGTGAAGCTAGGCGGAGCTAAGCGGAACGAAATTCATCTGGCTAATGTCAGGTTAACGTACACCAGGGGCGAAATGTTTAACTGATATGCATTTCATAAACAATGGATTTTATTGAGCACTAGCTGTGGTACCAACACAAATAGTACTGAATTGCGGCAGCGGCGGCGTTTGCTGGTGGTGTTGGGGGTTGTAAAATCTGTGAGCTCAGCATTATTAGAAAACAATGGAATCTAATGTAATCGAATGTCAAGAGCGGAGTGGACAGCGCTCATATCAGTCCCTATGTGCGTGTGGAGGCCAAGATACCCCAAGATACCAACCTGCAGTGTGAAAAGAGAAGTGGGGATATTACTGTAACACTATCTTGTTTAAATTCGGTTGTCAATATGAGAAAAGCCATGGTTAACCCATGTGTAACCCAGATCTGATTAATGACTGAGGCCCACCCATCATTTTCTACCATTACTGTAATCAATGCCTCAACAAACAATGACTAAAGCTCACACATACGTCACTCGCTAGGAACTCTTGACTCAGGAGTGTCTTTGTGCTGACTTGGCCTGTAGGCTAATGCCTACTTCCAGGCATTGTTGAAAAGGTAAAAAGATCTCAGATATACTTATTATGACCGCCACTTTTTTTGCCACGTCACGTTTTGGTCAACGATTCCCGGGTCACCAAAACAATCACCCTAACAGAGACTTTGAGACAAAGACTGAAATGATTCCACAAATAGATTTTGCAGAGAAAACAGAAACAGAGGCTTTAAACTCATTTTGACGCTACAATACAGAGAATGGAGTCTCTGCAATGTATTAGTCGGCTTTAGTCGGATGTTAGACTTTGCACTTTGCCCATAATTTCAATTCGGGAACTAAACCAAGTGGATGCATGTTTTCACTTCATTTATGGCAAATCAGGAACTAATAGGAAATAGAATACGGAATGTATTCTGTAGAGTGGAGTGATGGAAAGTGACAGTCTCCTTCAGCAGCACATGAACTGAGAGGTCGAGGGAGTTACGAAATGGTTAGTTCTTAAGCACACATGAAACCTGGGTGTTGTAGGTCAGTCTGTTTTCTTTCCATTTATAATATTTCACTTCCTTTCTTCAAACAAAAAGTTAAGTATGTTTTAATGCTCTGTGGAGTTGTCAACTTTCAAAATATCTGTAAACAAAGGGCCATATATTAAGGGCCACAATACACTCCTTCATACCAACCTAAAGTTTCTTGAGAACTCTTGAGATCAGTTCTCAAGAAACGGATCATTAATCATCCAATCCGAAGACATGGAACTGTTTATGTGTGGTTGCCCTGCAACAAGTTACCCCACATTAAAATTAATAATTTGCCCAGATTTGTTGTGATCATAATATTGAGATTCAGAAAGATCAAATTGCTCACATACACAACACACTCCTTCATACCAATCTCAAGTTTCTTGAGAACTTTAAAGAAAATAAACAAATAGACAAAAAAGCAGGTCAAAATATTTTAACAGCTAAATAGATGGCCATATAAGTTATTGTGGGGGAGCATATTTGTATATCTTCATTTAATAGAATCGAATAAAATGGATTATATTTTAATGTCCCCATGATGGAATTTGTTTTAGCACAGCATAGGCCAGTGACAGACAACTTTGAACCCTAAACTGTTTTTAGGGCATTTTCACTACCTTTATTCATAAGGATTTATTCTGGTCATTGTAAGTGCCACACACACATATTATATATTGTTTTTTTCAGCAGAGTCTATGCTATCCAAATATCATTTCATGTATTAGTACTAGCATTGATTTTATTTTGATTTTTAAAGAATTAAAATATTAAAAGTGTATTATAAAAAATATTATATTTCGACATGCATCTCACCACAGCAAGCTCATAGCTCTACATGCATTTCATGTGTGTGTAGGGCAGACTGTCCTGAATCGGGCAATATAATTGCCATGTTGGAGGGATACTCTGGGGCTGAGCAATTTACAGAAATATGTGGAGTGTGATTTACGGAAATTAATGTCATTTTTTATTTAGTGATGACCTTTCTGCGCTCCATATCTGTGACACGAACTGATCTGACCTGACTTGACCCGAGGTTGCGTGTTAGCCTGCGTGCCTATGGTGTATGCACTCATAATGATTCTCAACTTTTTACTGCATTGCCATGAACAAAGTAGCCTAAAAGCAAAAAAGGTGTTTCTTTGTTGAACAAATTGGGATGCAATGTGAGCCTTGAATTGGATGCCATGCAGGAATTTGCTAGGATCTCAAAACCGGATTATGAACATGCTTTGCCATAGAGAAACACCAGATAGCGTTGGATTATAAACATGCTTTGCCACAAGAACAGATAAAAACGTGGGGTAAATCCAGCTATATGAAGTTATTATTTTGCTGTCACTTAGTCTGTTTTATAACCCAGGAGGATGTACTTGGTACCAATGGATAGCCCTGTGTCCCCTCTTTCATCTGATATGCTTGCTATATAGATGCGATCACGGGTTCGCGAGTAATTCAAACGAGAGTAATGGGTGCGCAGGTGAACACAGAGAAGTATAGACTGTAAATATGATGCAATTTGATTTAATTTCATGATTTTTTTTTTAATTTTCATACTTGATCATACAGAGAAGTGCGTAGTCTCTTTGGAAAGTCCCACTTCTGCTCTGTCATGCAATAACGGTTTCATCTTGCTGTGATGAACAGTTCCGGAGCAATGTAAGAGAGAAGAAAAGGTGTATTTTTGACGCACTTTGCGTCAATCGGGTTCTAAGGGTTAATATGTTTGTATTATATTTTATTCAAGTACAAAGAAATTTTATGTGAGAGTAAGGTATTTGTGGTTTTTTGTCCTTCAATTTATGAGGGTGCTTGCATCTGGTTTCCCTAATGTATTTGTGCTAATTTCACATCTTGAGCCTGTTTCTGTTTATCTGGATGTTTTGCCTCATGCCACCCTTGATTTAATCAGTGCCTCACTACCACCCTTAAAAATGTCTAGAATCGCCACTGGTTGGGGCACAACAAAATGCTTATATTCAGTGGACCAAGAGGCATTGTCCACAGGGGACAGTCCATCTTGCTGATAATAATGTTACCCTTTCATTTGATCCACTCCGTGACTCTGATTCTGGTGTATATCTGTGTATTGCCAAAGATCATGCAGAAGGAGCTGAGGGTTGTCTGTGAGTATAATTAGGATGATGTATTTGCAGCCTGTGTCCTCCTCTCTGGGTTTGCCCTCTCGTGTGCTTTATTTTGCAAAAATATGCAGTAGCCTATCTATATAATATAAACCTTCTCTCCAGGGAGGTAACCTAAACGTTTTACTCTTTACTTTACAATGCGTATTTCATGAATTATAACTCTGTACGATCCCGTTAATTGCCATGCCATAAGCCAGACATGTAAAACGCAGGGTGATGTGGATGTTTTTGGAGTTAGCTGCAGAAATGGGGCATCATGGGGTATTTTTATTAGTCCAACATACATGGTGTCCTTTACCCCATCCTCAAGCCTGGACAGTCCAGTTACTCAGAGAGTAACATTTATGTGGGGCTGACATCCTGCATTTTTTACAATATAAAACTTAAGTAGTCACTTCATGGATTATGGGATTGAAATGTCTAAAGTGTCACAGTCACAGGGCATGCACATATGGGCCATGGACTCCTGAGTTAAGTGAATCTGGTGACAGATCAGTGGGACAAAATACACTCTTCCTTCCCAAGGACTTCTGACACATTTCACATTTTACTGCACAGCTAAATACTACCCAGCATGTGACTATGTGTGGTACTTAAATGGTGAAAACAAGTGATGTATATATTATAGCTGAAAATGCCAGCTTCTCTATCAGCTCAGCCAGTGTACAGTAGCTGATGAAGGTGTACTTGCCTGTGTGCCAATCAATCCAATTATATGAATTATACAAAACTATACAAATGTTGAGACGAACACTGAACTGATTTTTTTGCTACATTATTCCCTGTACATTTTTATTTCTTGCAGATGGCCCAAAGAATGTCACTATATCTCTGGACCAAACTCAGGACAAGTAGGGGTGAAGGTCACTTTTGAGTGTTCAGCTGTCTGCGCCCCACCATGTTTCCACAAATGGGAGGTCTATGGGAGAACACTGCATGACAGTGAAGTGGATCTTACCATCAGTAAATATGTGGCCACTGAAACCCTGATATGCATAGCACAGAATATTGTCACTGGGAAGCTTGCAGGAGCAAATGAAACACTTGATGTTACAGGTAAGACAGCTGGCTATAATGGACAACATATAGCTCCATAATAAAGCAAATTGCTACCTATATTACCAAATGATTAAAGTATTGCTGTTGCAGTAAATATTACTAATACCTGTGACCAGACATAGATGACAGTCATGTTTGTATGTAGATGTTACTGCCTAGTAGTACTAGTTGGTGCAACTTAGGATAATTTTGCAAAATTTGCTTTACCATAATGTTTCCCCTCCAAACAGATCCTGACTGGTGCGGCTGTGATTCATTGTGAAAATGCTTCCTCTACTGTAGGTTGACATCAGATGAAGTACTTTTGTATAAAGGATATCTAAACAATTAAACATTACCGGTATTTGTAATTCTAAACTAAAACGCAAGTCATACTGTATAAACAAAAACATGCTATGACAACATGACGTAGCATTTTTCAAATGAAAATCTGCTTTTTAAAGAAATCCTTGTGCATCTCTCACTCACTCACTCACACACACACACACACACACACACACACACACACACACACACACACACACACACACACACACACACACACACACACACAAATAAATCCGTAAAACAAGTGATGTAAAGAATTGATCAATATAATATGGATGGAGCAGCCTGGACAAATATGGCATTACCTCAACATTACCTCAACATTACCTTATCATCATTTTACACAGATAAAACGAGTCACAAGAGCTCATCTTTCTTCACCTATTTAATTCATTGTAAAGCACAATCACACTTGTGACATATGACATTCATTCACCTTCTCCTTTGGCCCTACTGGGTCTGTACAATGTCAGTGTCAATTCCAGGGCTATATTCCACAATGTAATATCCCAGAAACATAGTTCAGCTCCACCTGGTAGGATATATTCATTCACCGGCAGCTCTAGATTGCTGCCTTGGTTCTCCTCTCAGCACAGATGTCATACTCCATACTTCTTCTGCAGGGCCTGGACGGACGCATCCTTAAGCCCAGCTTGCTGTATAGTCTCAAAGAGCTCCTGGATCCCTAAAATATACAGTAATACAGTAAATAAACAGTATAGCAGAGATATAAAATATCCCACAAAACCAAAAAGCTTTTCTGCATCGTACAACAGAGACATCACAAGTACAGCATGCAGTGAGCTGCTTGTTGGTGGCAAACTAAACTGGAAACAGGAAGCAGGTTCCAGTGTACTCTCAATGAAAGGAAAGCCATTTGGCAACGGCACAATGCACTTGTGTTGGAGAAATATAAACTCTTTATATATCTGCTAGCTTATAATGATAATTAAGAAAAGTTATTACACCTATAAGTGATATGTTTTTCAGTTTAGTTCATATGCATCCTTATGATGCTGTTTTAGTTCACATGCTTCCCTATGATGCTGTTTTAATTCACATGTACTGTTTTGGTTCACATGTATCTGCTGTTTTGGTTCACATATATGAATCTTCTGTTCTGTCATTTTGACTCTTATGTTTAGTTATAAATCTTATGTTTTGTATATTATTGTGTCTTAGTCTGCGAACATGAACCTTGTGTTCTGTTTATAGTTCCTCTTTTGCTAAAATCCAGACATGCATAATATCCAGATATGCTGAGTCGCCCAAGTGAAAGTTTAAAATCAACCACAGAGGAACGGAGCGAAGCTCATGTCACAATTTCGGAATGCGTTGTCTGACCTGAGGGTCAAGCTATGTCATGTTTTAGGCCATATGTTAACTGTCACACCCTGATTGTATGACATAAAAGAAGCTTGCCTGCAGAACATGTCAGAGTTTGGGTTCGAACCATTGTTTTGTCTCATTCTCTCTCTTTGCAAAGATAATACAATTGTATTGTTCTTTTGGATCACTGGCTCCTGTCTTCATTTTGTGTCAAAGCGTACAAAATTATCAACAACTTGGAACGCTAACACCGTGATGTGTGTTTGAATCAGGCAATAGCCACATTTGGGCAGAGCCAGAATATTGATCCAAGACAAACATACATCCATGACCTTTTCCTTGCTCAAGACAGATATCTGATAGTTTATACCTTTCTTCTCTGCAGATGACATGAACATGACTGCCATGTCGAATCGCCTCACGCTAGCCAGGTTCTTGAGGATGTCCAGGATGAGTGTAGGCTTTTCATTCCTGAACAGAGGAGGACAGTTCAGCAGTTACTGTATCTATAAAGCATACCTGCTGTGAAGCATTTCAGGCGGCAGAAAATAAGTCAGACTCACACACCAATTGCAGAGTCATACTTACTTGATGTAGTAATTCTGGAGAATCCTCAAAATCTGATTCAAAATTTCAGGTTCTAGGGAGTTCTGAAAAATTCTGGTGTAAGCCTCTGGTTGAATTTGCTAAAACGAAACGTGAGAGATAAACGTGAAAACAATGCTTCGCGTTCTCCTGTTTGTAGAAATGTTTTGCCCAATGTGAGGCTATCCTAATGACAATTTGAACATATTTGTATTGCAATGAGCAGTTCACAGGACAAAAATATTTTGATGATTAAAATCAGTTACTGCACTCATCAGTAAAGCAGGCGATTAGCCAACAAAGGCAGATCAGTGATTAAATATTGTGTTTGTTCAACATAAAGCCCAGAGAAAAGTACATTTGCTCTCTTGCATAAGCAGATAAGGTGTTAGCAGCAGCAGCAGCACACACCTTTAAATATCTGTAAATCATTTCAGGCCTTTCCCCGATCTTCCTCAAGTCGGCTTCTAACTGGAAACTGTTGCCTGGCGGGCTTGGTGGGACATCAGACTCCTGGTGGCTTGAGGAGGTGGCCTGCTCTGAGGCGTCTGGGAGCCTCTCTACCCACTTACTCCCTGAGGCTTTTGAACGGTCACCCTCAGGTCCCCTGACGCAGAGTGAAACAGTGAAACATGGTTTTAAAGAGAATATTAATGATCTATTTAGCATCCATCCAAGTTTATTGATCAATCATCAATTTACGTCATAGCGTTATATGTCCTTTCAACATGAACATTTAGGACAGTGCAAGTATCAGCGTGCAAGTTCCTACATTACGAGGTGAGCAAATCCCTTTTCCTGAGTTTCATAGTGTCTTTAGTAGCAGGTTTCAGTGGCCAGTTGAGCAAGTGTTCAAAAGGCTGTGTTGACATTTCTTAAAATAAATCTGTAGGGTGGTGATTTCTCCCCTGACATAGCACAGGTGAGGTGTTACCTTCAAAAGCACATGGTGGCACAATACATAATCTGTTAAAATACCCACCCTTCCACGTACAAAGCATTGAACGTATTGCACACACTGGTTATTCAATGGAGTCCACAACTCCACCTCTCTCAGGTTGTTTGTGATGTATGGCTGCTTAGCTCACTGAATTGAACTGCAAGTGACCTTAAACTGGCCTGAGCTGCTCTGTCTGTCTGTCTGTCCTATTTACGACAATGACACTGTTGCCTTGTATATCATAATTTCCCAACTATTAGCCGCGGCTTATACATTGATTTTGCTAAATTTCTTCAGCTATGAGGTTAATACACGGGGGCAGTTAATATGGTATTAATATGGTTTTGTTTCTTTTGACTTGTATAAAACACGGTCCTGCGGCTTATACACAATGCGGCTAATACACAGGAAATTACTGTACAGATGTTTATGCACATGAACATATTAGACTATTTACATTTATGGAACTTTATTTGTTATTAAACATATTAAATCCTCAGTCACAGTAGACACCATTGAAGGCCTGAAACAGATTTTATGGTAGGCTACCTAATGGCTGATGGGACATGGGTGAACCTTTCAATGAAGGTTTCTGTTGGCAATGTTTGTTCTCCTCACTTGAAATCCTTGACAAACTCTTGAGAAAGTAAAAAAAGGTGGTGATAAGCAAAGCAAACCACTCGACAACCCAGCAAACACTCTGGTTCACCGGAGTACCACAAAAGATGAGAAATTGTGGCAAAGGTGTTTATTTCACTCCTATGTGTGAAACCCCTCTGCTGAATTTGAATGGATTTGTGACTCCAGTGTTTCCCCCAGAATTGAATTCCATTTGTGGTGGTTGGTTTGCAGAATTAACTTGAATGCAACAGTTTTAAACAAATTAGCACCGCGTGGTTATGATGCTAACCAGATTTAAGCACAATTCAGTACAACCTGGAAAATCATTGTGTGGTGGTCAATGTTGATATTGTGATGGGCCGCCACAAATAAGTCAATGTATGGGAAACACTGGACTCACAGTCTTTACAGATCACAGAACCTTACATAACACAATGGACACATAAATAGCTAGGGATAACCTAATGGTTAATCCCAATTGTTTGATTGTAACAGAATCTTACTTGGCTGGAGATTGTGAGACTGGGTCCGGCAGCTCCTCGATCTTCTGTATTTTGGCAGAGGGGGATGATCCTAGTGATGACCCTTCACCTTTAGCCTTACTCTCAGCCTGAACTGCCAGTGGTGATGGGACCCGGGTTTCAAGGGAGACAGATCCACCTGCCGTGCTAAGGGACTTGTCTGAAGGGGCAATATCTCCTTTGATCTCCTCAATTTCCACCCTTCTTAGTGGCTTCTGTAAAAACATAGGTAGAAACAGAACATAACGATGTCGTGAAGGGCACTCAAAAAACACTCAAACTTTTAAAGAAGCATTAGAGAGTGGAAATGTGACTTACAGTTGAGCGCAAGTGAGGTGGCTTGCTTATTGGCTGGATTACTCTTCTATGACTGTGCTCTCCGACTTTCTCTGACGTTCGGCCCGCATTAATGTCCTTGGCAAAATGAGAGGAAATTATGACTTATGACTAACTGTTCTGAGTATGGCTCGAAAATAAACATTTATTATTTAAATAAACATTTATTTACAGGACATGTGATTCTAAATGTCAAAATAAAAGTAATGTCAGTGGGGTTATACTAGTAAGTCATTTGTGAATTTACCATTTTAATCTTGTTGAGTTCATTTACAGCTAGCTTGTTTCCAGGCTCCAACTTCAGCACTTTTTCAAAGTCTATACAAGACAAAACATTTCTCTGAGTAAATAATCTGCTACTTTACTGAAGCAAAACATAAATGCACCTTAAACATCACAGACATCCATGACCATGTCTGACTGCATGAAGACAACACATATTTATTTCAACAGGTTGGAGGATGCTCCAAGTTAATATCAGTGATTATGTACTATGGAACCAGGATGTTAAGAAAAATGATAGCTATTTGAAAGACTTGTGGAGAGATAAGATTTTATGCCAGCTTTTGTGCCATCTATACACCTGCTTTGGCTTCTTGCAGCTTTCCCAGAGCAGCTCTAGCTGTTCCCCGTCTGGCAAGGGCTTTAGAGTAGGTACCATCCAAAGCTATGGCTATACTACAGTCATCCTCTGCTTCTGCATATCTGGAAAAAGAAAAGGTCAAGAAAGCATGAAGTCAGGATTCAATCAATCCATACTGAATGACATTAAACTATAACAAGACAACTGAAAATAATAAGAGTAATAAACATCTGCTCAAACAGTGTTTCCCACAGAATTGAATTCCATTTGTGGTGGTTGGTTTGCAGAATTAACTTGAATACAGTTTTTAACAAATTAGCACAGTGTGGTTATGATGCTAACCAGATTTAAGCACAATTTAGTACAACCTGGAAAATCATTGTGTGGTGGTCAATGTTGATATTGTGGTGGGCCCCCAAAAATAAGTCAATGTATGGGAAACACGGACTTAAATTTCTAGTCACTTTTCCATAAGTATCCTACAGGAAGGTGTGTAGAGGTAATTACCTCTACAAGTTGAGGCAATTGCCTCTACAGCCATTGAACAACAACTGGCAGTTTCAAAGGGTTTCGTACCTCTCCAGTTTCAGGTAAGCCATCGCCCGGTTGGCTGGAAGGAGAACGTTGGTGGTATCTACCTCCATGCCCTGTGTGTAGCATTCTACGGCAGCTTCATATTTCCCCTCTTTGAAGTAAGCATTGCCCTGAAGAAGTCACACCGTTAGAACAGGCTGTTGTCATCTTTCATAGTCATACAAGATGCCAGACTTCATAAATTAGGGCATTTCTCCTTTGTGAATTGTACACGTGGTGGAAAAGGCCTACCCGGTCCTTGTGCAATACTGCCTCCTGTCTTTTTTGTTGCTCCTCAAGCTTTTTCTGCAGGGCAGGGTCGATCACAGTCTCTCTCACTTTTCCTTGCTCTCCTTTGTCTGAGGGTCCCACTTTAGCCAAGGCCTTAGACGTGGTAAGAGATTAGCTCATGCTTAGCACACAGCACATATTCATTCCTTTCATATTCACAGTGCAGTGCAAAGTTGTACCTCTTTGACTTTTTTCAGCTCATTCTGAGCCTCCAGGTTGCCAGGTTCCAGCTTGAGAACAGTCTCGTAATCTTGTAACAGTCAACAAATAAATCAATTTTAGTGCAATAGCATACATAACTGGAAACTGGCAAAAGTACCAAAAGTACGTAAAAGCTTTACAGAAGTGTTAAAAAACGGACACACTTTATCCTCTAACACCATCCAAGAGGCTGGTTCTTTTATCAGTTTATCTATTGATCAGACTTAATGTCCATGCACCTTCTAAGGCAGAGTGATAATTCCCCAAGGCAAAACGTGCAGCTCCTCTTCGAGCATAAGCTTTGACGTATTTACTGTCCAGAGCAATAGACAAATTGCAGTCTGACTCAGCAACAGCATATCTGCGAAAATAATTAAGCATATTATTTTATGTTTCACTATGATAAATAGGTATAGTATCATACATCAACCAAGCATAAAGTAGATTCCATACTTTTTGAGTCTGAGGAAGCAAGCAGCCCTGTTGGTAGGGAGGATGGGGTTATGTGGATCAGCATCCATGCCTCTGGTATAGCACTCCAGAGCGTCATCATACTTTCCTTGCTTAAAAAGCTGGTTTCCCTGGAGAGCAACATAAGAGTTTTAACCTCGCAAATTATATATACTGTACTACTACACAAACACATGGTGTCAGGTGCATAGATAAACTGTACTTCCCAAAATATCATGAATCCCCAAAAATATTTTTACCAAAAAGAAATTCAAACATTGACAAACACAAAACTTTTTGAGGTCACAAACTTTTTCCTTCTCAGCCAGAGCTGCCTCTTGATCAACCTTAACAGCACCGTCCTCAGAATCCGACTCGTTAGACTCCTCTTGACTCTCTTCCTTGTCTACCGAATCCAGAGCTTTGTCCTGTCAAAAATAGCAAGAACTGGAGTAAGTCTCAAACATGACTAACCGCATAAAGAGAACATTGTCAGAAAAAGGGGCAGATGACATTACACTTATTTTTATGGTCATATTAACATATTACCACATCAAATTTCTCCCAGGCCTGATAGTCATATGACTTGATCCGACTTGATTTCTTGTCTTCGTTGTGAGCATCCTTGTCTGACAGTTTGCTTTTTGTTTTACGCTTCTTCTTTTTGAAATCTTTGTTTCTCACTGGTGGTATATTTTTCTGCCAAAAACAAAAATAGATACAACAACGCGTGTCTTTAGATAAAACGCTAATGGATAATGGCTATTTAAAAAACAAACAAAAAATCCAGTCATACTGAGCTCTCTCCCTCGTTCCCTGTACGGAGTTGTACGTCCTTCTTCTTTATGTCAGCTTCCCAGCTGTTAAGTTCTCTCATGAAGTTTTGGAGATCTTCAGTATTCTGACGCATTTGCATCTGAAGTTCTATGGCTTTGTTCCCACTGCTCATCGCTGTCTTATAATGTTACCATAAGGCCAAATTGCCAATGTTAGACAATGCTAAATCATAAGACCAACTGGCAGTTTAACAGATGATCTGGAAAATGTACTTATCAAGCTCTCCTTTTTGGTTACATACCCTGCCAGCACTAACAGTTAGCATCCGTTAATGTCTGCTAACGCTAGGTTTCTAACACGTGAGTTACGCGTTACTTGGCTACCCTAACAGACGTGACAACTACAACTACACATTTATACCTGCAATGTTAACGTACTGTAACCATCTAACAAATAAACCAACAGATGATACGGGGGACATAGAGTAAATACTTTATTATCATCAATGTAACGATTTAAGATAACGTTAGAAGGCAAGCTAAAAGCCAAGCTGACATAACATTACAAGCTAACATTACAGCTAACTTTTTCAGCCAGCATTTTTTCTCAAAACCTTCCTGAACCAGACACTACCTACTATTGTGGTGCAAATGTCTTTCAGTGGAAACCCACGGTGGTGCTGTTCTGTAAAAACACTATTTGGCGCATCCGAAACAAACAGGGTTTCTAGAAATGCACTGATAGAAGCACGGTGGCCGTGGTCGACTAGAATTGACGTTTTCTGTTTTGAACTTGCCGTCATGACATCCATGTACCAGAATACTTTGCGCGTGGCTCTGGCTCAAGCACAGCTCTGTCTGCAAGGGCACATTGCTGCCTCCCCGTGGTCTATGGGCGACATTCAGAAGAGCTTAGCCAGAGACTTTCTAATGTGGAGACAGCCACATCACTCAAAAAATACTCCATAGAAATGCATGGGGATATAGGCTAGTGACAATGGCCCCAATTTTTTTAGATACCCCTACCGGAGGTAAAACTAAATCCAACAATGTTTTTCCTCATCTCTAAGGTCTCCCATATATGAAATGGATTCTTGGCTAAAAATATTTTACTGCTAAGATTGTTTAAATTAACAGATATTGTTATACACCCCAAAACCAAAAAAGGACTAAAATATAGCCTGTCCGTATTGGAATTAAGGCATATAAATTAGTGCAGATCAATCACACAAGCTCTGAGACCTTTGAAACTTGGCATGTTTATAGTCAGGAAGTTTCTTTACCTACTAGAAAAGACTGGATGTGAATATCTTGATGTATGGAATGAGTAGAGACATGTAAACATACACCTAAAATAAGCGGACATGCAAAAAATGAATATCTATGCAGAATGTTTTCATTTACTTTGTGGCTGCTTTGCCAGGGATTATCATAGAAACACATATGATGGCTTGTTGGAAAGGTGGGGTTGTACTGAATACAACAATACCAAATATGTAAATATAGTATGACGAATTAGGGTGTTCTGTCACTATGTATGAGGTGTCCAAAATGAAAGAAAACGGAACACTGGCAAAATACAGTCTCAAGTCCGAATCACATTATCAGTGGTGAGAAGAATGTTGACAAATTCATTGTTACTGCAAGGTAAGTTACATAAGGTAAGTGCTGCTCTATATTTACATTTAATAATGATACATTTCATATGTCCCAGTATTAAACAATTCATATGAAACACAGATCCAATTGAATCAAGTTAACATTGGGATGGAACACCTTTATTAAAATATTTATATTCACTTGAATTTTGTTTTGGTCATGTCATTACTGAATAATGGAAAATAATATTGTTAGCTTTTGTCTGTCCAGACCAGCAGTAGACAGTAGAGCCTACACTGCTTAAGAAAAAAGATCCCTATGTCCAAAACCCCACAGTAGAAGTCCTCCAACGCATACCTACCCTTGCTCAGCAGAGAGTGAGATGGTGATGTCCATAAAACTCTGGCTCCATATACAGATGATATTTCCTCCAAAATCAAAGTTTCATATCATGTAGAGTGAACTACTGCAGTAAGACAAATATCAGTGAGCAGCAGCAAGTTGCAAATGTTGAGAGTGAGAGCACATCTGCACCAACAAGGCTGAGTAGGGTTGATACAACATCATTTCAAATACGGAGAGATTGTTTTATTTGTGGGAAGGCCAGCTCTAGATCAGAACCTCTGACAGCCATTTCGACTGGTACAGGCGCAATGTAAATTATAGGCCAAGTATACTTGCGTATGCAAGGAATTTGGTCTCATTTATCCCATCTGTGAATTAGTGAACACACAGAGCACACAGTGAACACAATGAGGTAAAGCACACACTAATCCAAAGCAGTGAGCTGCTTTACTACAGCAGCGCTCGGGGAGCAGTGAGGGGTTAGGTGCCTCGCTCAAGGGCACCGTGGATGTGGGCATGGGAGAGCAGTGCTCAATCACTTCCCCCGCCTTTTTTCCTTTTTTTCCTTCTGGGTTGGGGATCGAACCGGTAACTCTTCGGTTACATGCTCGAACCCCTAACCAGTAGGCCATGGCTGTCCCCAGTACCAGAGACGAGGTCCTTCGGGCAGCTTCTGAAAGGCTTGATGAAGATGTACATCTTCAAATTCTTTCATGCCCAGATCTCTTTGCATATGATGCCAAATACCATAAAATGTGCCTTGCACACTACAGTACATATCTAAACGAAATATAACAGCAGCCATAGAAAAGAATAAAAAAAGCAGACCAATGTCTATAACAAAGCCTTTATTAAGCTCACTGAAGACATTGATAAAACAGTATTGTCCAAAGATATGAAAGTGAGGACTCAATTCTTCGACTGATAGCTAACATACTAAAGACCATTGCTGAACAAGAAGGTGTGTCCATAGTTCAACACAAGAAATATAGATCCTGGAAACTAAAGGAAAAGCTGATACAGCACAAAGACAGGCTTGCATTTGTTCCACGTCCAAGACAGTCAGATCTGATCTGCTCAGATAGTATGACCATATTGTGCACTGAGGGAAGCTGCTAAACTCACAGACATAAAATCCAAATATTACACAGGGCTGCAGACATACAGTATTGAGGAAGAGCATGGATCAGGTAGAGTATGACAGTGAGTAATATGTCAGCAGTAACTGTCTATTATGTTTCCAATGCAGCAAATATGTACCCAACATCCTGTATGACTTTGTGAACTGGTGTGTTGATTAACATGCCCACAGAGATTACCAAACATGTGATGATGACCTAACCTGACTCTCGCAGATGAATTTCATTCCGCCTAGCTCCACTCACATCCATCCGGGATTTATTCCGTTGAGAGTGATTTCAGCACGAGATTGTATGGTAGAGCCAATCAGGACGCAGGGCGGGAGTTTCATAGATGTGCCCTAGCATAGAAGCGACTGTGAGACTGTTCTTAGCGTCACGGCTTGGTTTCGATGTGAGTGGTTGAAGTAGCACGTCAATAGATGACGGACAAGTGGCTTATCCAATCTTATGCAAGGATTTTTTAATAAGGCACAGCCTTCTGAAGCACCACTCCAATGGATCGATCCCAGATGGATGAGTGGAGCTAGGCGGAACGAAATTCATCTAGCGAGAGTCAGGTTAATGATGACCCAGCTTCAAAGGAGAATCTGTGTGTTATCGCAATTTGTCATGATCTCATTGAACAGAGCTGTCACATCCATACGCCAATCTGACTGGGACTTCCCGTTTTGATACATCATGAGTTTGGTAGTAAGACAGTCATCAATGAGCTCAGTGCAATGGGGTACTGTGTTTCCTATACAGAAGTCAGGCACTTGTCACATCTGTTGCAGCAGACCAGATATCAAGGACAGAGAGTGGTGTCTACATCCCAACTGGCCTCACTGGAGTTGCTGAACATGGAATTTTTGATGCAGCCATTAGCAACTTTGACCAAAATAAAGACACCCTGAATGTGAAGAATGGACAAAAGAATGGACAAAATGTACCTGTAAAGTTTATCTCCATTCATATCAAACATGTTTAAGGTGAGGGACATCCAGGGTGTCTTCATTTTGGTAAAACAATTCAACAATTCCATGTTCAGCGTCTCAAGTGAGAACAGTTGGGATGTAGACACCACTGTCCTTGATATATATTTCTTGTGTTGACACACCTTCTTGCTCAGCAATGGTCTTTAGTATGTTCTCATAGCTACAGTATCAGTGAACGAGATGAGAGTCCTCACTTCAATACCTTTGGACAATACTGTTTTATCAATGTCTTCAGTGAGTTTAATAAAGGCTTTGTTATAGACATTGGTCTGCTTTTTTATTCTTTTCTATAGCTTCTGTTATATTTCATTTAGATATGTAGTGCAAGGCATTTTATGGTATTTGGTATCGTATGCAAAGAGATTTGGGCATGAAAGAATTCAAAGTTGTACATCTTCATCATCTTTGGTTTTGACTCTGAAGAAGACGCATGGGCGTCGAAACGTTAGTCAGTTTGCACTAATAAAAATCACTTTAAGCATTGAGTGCTCCGGTCCTGCTCCTTCGCTCTTGTTAGACCTTGGATCTCCCTTTTTATCTTCATCAAGCCTTTCAGAAGCTGCCCGAAGGACCTTGTCTCTTGTACTTGTGCCTGTTCCAGTTGAAATTGCTGTCAGAGGTTCTGGTTTAGAGCTGGCCTTCCCACAAATGAAACAATCTCTCCGTATTTGAAATGATGTTGTATCAACCCTACTCAGCCTTCTTGGTGCAGATGTGCTCTCACTCTCAACATTTGCAACTTGCTGCTGCTCACTGATTTTTGTCTTACTGCAGTAGTTCGCTCTACATGATACATGATATGAAACTTTATCATCTGTATATGGAGCCAGAGTTTTATGGATATCACCATCTCTCTTTCTGCTGAGCAAGGGTAAGTATGCGTTGGAGGCCTTCTACTGTGGGGTTTTGGACATAGGGATCTTTTTTCTTGCCCTTTTCAAAATGTATTCCACAAATGATACAAAGCTTTGGATCCAATATCAATACCAATGTAAGTAAGACATTCTCCATAATTCAAGAGACTAGTGAAAAGGAAAAATGATATACATTTCAGATATTTCATTGAAATGCAAATCAAGTTGAATTACACATGCAACATTAGTCAGAGAGCTAAGTACTTTCTTAGCTAGGGAAAGTAGTTTCTACAACTAACTGTTTAGCTACTTAGGGGTGAAGTAAGCAGTGTAGGCTCTACTGTCCACTGCTGGTCTGAACAAAATTCAAGTGAATGTAAATATTTTAATAAAGGTGTTTTTATTCCAATGTTAACCTGATTCAATTGGATCTGTGTTTCATATGAAATGTATCATTATTAAAGGGACACCGGCAAGCCTGATGCTTTTTCTCTACGAAACTCCCCCCTCGCTCGGTCTGAAGCTCTTTTCTTTTTCTTTGCATCTTCCGTCAAGGGTTTTCGCTGCTTCTTCGCCGGCTCTGCCATTATACACACGTTTGCAACAATCTCTAGCGTTTCGTTAGCCTGCCTCTGTGCTGTAAACTGATCCTGCTTCGGTCGGCGGGTAGGATACACCGAACTTGCAAGTGGGATATTCTTCCTACAGGCAGTAGGGGCGGGCGAGAGAGCCTTCATTCGCCCCGTAATGAGTCATTTAACCATTTACCGACTTACGAAGATGATTAATTAACACGAAAACGTTGCCTGGTGTCCCTTTAAGTGTAGATATAGATCAGCACTTACCTTGCAGTAACAATGAATTTGTCAAGTAGTAGGTAAAGAAACTTCCTGGCTATAAACATGCCAAGTTTCAAAGCTCTCAGAGCTTGTGTGATTGATCTGCACTAATTTATATGCCTTAACTCCAATACGGACAGGCTATTTTTTAGTCCTTTTTTATAACAATATCTGTTAATTTAACAATCTTAGCAGTAAAATATTTTTAGCCAAGAATCCATTTCATATATGGGAGACCTTAGAGATGAGGAAAAACATTGTTGGGTTTAGTTCTACCTCCGGTAGGGGTATCTCAAAAACTAAAGCCCTTTCTGACCATTTGTCACTAGCCTACTAGTTTGTCACGCCAATATGGCCGTTGTCTACACATATCCCACCCCTTCCTCGGCAAAACGTCGACATGTGAATACATTGAGCCAATCATGTGGTGTGATGTGAATACATTGAGCCAATCATATGGTGTGTTGTGAAGACATCGTGCCAATCATGTGTTGTGATCTCGCCGCTGGAGCAAGATTGGTGTCGTGAAGCCTTGCGCATGCACATTTCTGCCGAAATGGATGCCCGACGAGTGCCCAAAAAGCGTTGTTAAATGGCCGCCGAGTGGAGGGACTTGCCTAAAAGGACTTTGTTTAAACAGAGCCGGACAGTAACGGAGTACATTTACTTGAGTACAGTACTTGAGTACAATTTTGAGGGATCTGTACTTTACTCGAGTATCATTTTTGGGGAGTACTCATGACTTTACTCAAGTACATTTGAGAGGCAAATATTGTACTCTTTACTCCACTACATTTCTATCCATAACCGTGAGTACCCGTTACTTCTTCTAAAAAAAAAGGAAAAAAGAAAAATCTCGGAAACCCTCAATTTGTTGTTTCCCTCTCAAACGTGATTGGATTGTGCAGGCGCCACTGATTGGGACAGCCTATCAGCAATCACCTATAGCTTTCCGCCAAAGTCAACTCCATGGTCAGATTTAGATAAAAGACGAAACCATGGACGAAACAATGGATGAAGACGCAGCAGGTCCATCCCGGGAATGTGCCAACATGTGGCCCCACCTCGCCAGACTATTTCAATTTTCTGAACAAGTTAATGATAGTTTTCGCTTCAAGTGTTTCAATTACAAAATAGTATTTTGTATTGTGACTTTTCTGTACTTTTCAAGATGTTGTATTGATTAGGCCCTTAAATAGGCCAAACATATCATGAAATCTGGATGGAAATAGGTCTCATCTGATTTTATCATATTGCTTTTTAAAACAGTATTTTCATTATTGCCATTGTTGATGGGAATACTTTAGCAATTACACATTGTTCCAAACGTATAACCTTGAAAGCACCCAAGGTCTTCTCTACAATGCATAGTGCAAGTGGTGCCTTGTCAGTGCAGCCCATTTGTGTGTGTGTGTGTGTGTGTGTGTGTGTGTGTGTGTGTGTTTATTTTTAAGTTACTTTTTCTGGTCACCATCTACAGATCTACCATCTATAGTAGAGGACCGAATCATATCTTCCCTGTCATTCCAATGTGCCCCTGGGGAGGGCCACAATCTGACTAACTTGCAAATGATGCCCAGCCTGGATTTGCAAAGCCCTACCTCTCAAGGGCCCCAAAATGTGAACCAGAAGTTACACGGCCAGAGCTACAGAGACATTAACATGACATCAAATGTGCACAGAGTCAGAGATGTCCCAAAACAGGCTGGAACCTCCATTAACAAAAAACAGGGTGATGTATATGATGAGGAGAGCACAGAATTTGACCTGGATATGGAGAGTGTAATGGATGAAGACAATGATGGAGCACCTTTGAAGGTGACCACCAAGCTTCCTGGCCTCACTTATGGTCAAGAGCAGGGTTCCTCATTCCATGGAGGGGCTGTGTTACAGACTGTAGTGCCTTCAGAAGTTCTGTCACTTGTTCAAGTTGACCAGTACACTGAGGAGAAGCTGACTGTGGCTCCTTCTAAACATGAAGTTAATCCAGCATTGTTACAACAGGAGTAAGTACTAATGTAATCTTTTGTTTGAATATTGAGACACAGAGAAGGTAATGTTGTGTGTGGTAGGTTCATTATGAGTTTGGTGTTGTTCTGTGCAGAATTGTCTTGGTGCTCTCAGACGTATCCTCCAGCAGCAATACAAATAATCCTGTGAAAGGTACAGTAGGATGCTGTGACAGTTTTTGATAGTTTTTATCACTTCTATAGGATGTTGTTAATTTGCGGTATGACATTGTTTTGATGCTCTTTACAGGGTCGGTAAAAAAGGTCACCTGCCTTAATGCTGTCCAGCAAGGCCAAGACGCCTTGAGGGTCGACATCAACAAGCTGAAAGACGCTTGTGTGCAGTATAAGTGTGTCACCTGTGGGCTGAGACTTGGGTCCCGGGAAAAGTGGCGCAGACACAGAAGAATTCACATGGCGGATAGGCCACCATTCAAGTGCGCTCACTGCGGCAGGGAGTTCAAACGGCTGAACAGTCTCACGAATCATCAGCAGGCCAGTGCCGACAAGGGGGACACCTCACGGCCATCCTGTTTACAGCCGAGGAGAATCCGTGGCAAATCAAAGTCAAAATCCATCCCTGCCGGTGCCCCAGACAAGACAGATCCAGGCCGGTGTCGGTTCTGCGGTGAGACGTTCTCTGAGGACATTGCAATGAGGGTCCACTTGAAGACACATCCAGAGTATAGGCCCTACCGTTGTGGCCAGTGTGGCAAAAGCTTTACTACCAAAGTTGGCCTGCAGTTCCACGGGCAGAGCAAGCACAAGGCGCATACACACAGGGGAGAGGCCATACAGGTGTGAGGTGTGCGACTTACGCTGTGTCAATTCCAGCCAGTTTTGTAGACACGCACTCGTACACAGTGGTGAAAAGCCTTTCACTTGTGTCCACTGCAGGAAAGGTTTTTCTGCCAATTCCTCTCTTAAAAAGCACATGTACATCCACACAGGACTGAAGCCATATAAATGCCCCATATGTCCAAAAAGTTATTCTTCTCGTAATCACTTGAATAGACACTCACTAACACATGGGGCAGTAGTCCAGTAAATGTTAGACATTTGAAAAACTTAAATACTAATTCAATAAAACTTTTGTATGAACATCTGAAGGAACAGCATGTCTTAACCTCAATTCTTTCCTGTATCAATAAAAAAAGGTTGGTGACATTTGCTTGTGTTTGTGTCAAAGTTCAAACAGAGCCAAAGTCTGAAATGGAATTATAATGCATGATGGAAGGGGTTGTTTTTTTTCCCTTGTTAGGATTGAATACTGTTGAAAACTGTCCTTTGAATACGGCTGAATATTGTTTTACAGCTCTTTGACAGCCATTTCACACCAACACACAATTTTCGTAAGTGACAGCTCCAGAAAGAAAAGTGTGCATATATGAGCACAGTTGATTATTTTAGAGCCCAGTTCAACAAGATAACAAAATATTGTTGGTTAGTTTAGGTTGGCCCTTTTGCCCAGCTCAAGTTAACAAAATACTGACAATTTCAGTTGGGTTGAATTAGCTGCCTTAATAAGGTACCTTCATTATTAGCTGCCTTAATTGTTCACGCATTGTCTGTCTGCCTGTCTGTCACATTATCAGACATCGGTCCTACACCAATGCTGTTGAGATGCGTGCATGTAAAAACAAAGACTATTAAGAAGGTAAAATCATTTGAGAACTAAATTATCCCAATATAATTGTATTACAAGTATGTGGTTTATTGACAAACCAGGGTAAGTAGTATACCTCCTAATAGAAGAGCTGTATGGCTTTAATATCCTAACAAAACTATGCCATAGGGCTCTTGCTGTAGGAGGTTTATCACTTTTTAATGTACACAGGTTTGTTGGAATAGCCCCCAGGCCTTTAGGGGGCGATAACGTTAACAAAGTAACTTAACCGTGTATAGCACGAAGCAATTTGCCGCCGCGCAGTCAAGAACTACCATGGGTACGTTTGTTTTCGGAAAGGTCACTAAATATCAACAGTTACAAAAGCTAAAGTTTGTAAACTCTGAGTCTGGACAGTGCCAGCTGTAAAATGCAATTACGACGTGGTTGCAGTTGTTCTAGTTTCAAGGTATAAGCTATAACAAGCTATAATAGTCTGGGTCGATTCATCGACATTTCTGTGCTTGGCCACTAAAGATAGTTGGGTAACATCACGAAATACCACTTACCACTACCATAGCCTACCACCTGCTAATGAAGGCGTAGTCAGTGTTTAATGCTTATTATTCTCAAACATACATCCTTTCTCTGATGTTCCCCTCCTTGTGCTGTTGTTTTCAGACTCTGTGTCCCCTTCCTTGACATCCCTGCGACTTTTGGTTCCTCCTCTACGATTCATGACAGCCTTCATGTGGCAAGTTGCACAAAAGCAGAATGTTGAGCATTATGAGAAGCTGGAGAACTTTGTCTGTCTGGTGACAAAGGTGGTCCCAGACATCCTTAGCTACAGACAGAAAGCCACTCTGGTTATGGCACTTCGTGCGAAGGTAAGAATGTTGGTGTTTGACACCATTTGATTTGTGTCTTGATTGGTGTCATGATTGATCAATCTTCCTGTGAGTGCATTGCAGTGCATTTTTTCTATGCCCATGTTTATACCCATCAGGTGTTGTTGGAGATGTGTAGAGGCGATCAGCTTGTTGATTCACAGACTCTTAAGACTCATCTACATCAAATTCAATCTGCTCATCTTCCCAAGGTTAATAGACCAATGTCAAATTTCTTAATATCAGATCATACAAAAAAAAAAAAAATCCATGTGTAAAATTGTCCGAATCACATGGTCTTTATTTACATTAATATGAAATTATGAATACATAATTTATTTTAACATATAGCCTAGATTGAATAAGTTCCAAACTGGCTTCAAGCAGTCCTTCATATAATTCAGCCAATATAACCTACAGTATAACCTGTTGGTCATTAGCCAGACGTTGTTATTCAATGCGACTTACAACACCTGTAGCGTTGTTTAGGTTTGTTTTGAACTTGACCTCAAAATTTTTGCTTTTATACTTTTCTTCACAGTCTAGACATTCAGAAATTGATAATTTGCAAAGAAACTTATCAAGTCTTATTTTAAAGTTGTTGGAGGACCCAGTTAAAAAGGAAGAGTTTTTTCAGGTGAGTGACTACAAGCTTGTGATTATAACATTATTTTTAAAGCTTCAGTCACATGTTTTACTTCATTAGGACATCGTTCACTGTAAATATTTCTCCCCATTTTTCTCCTTTTTTACAATTTCTCCTGTGCCATCTTCCAGAGGGTGTACCCTGTGGAGTATGGGCCTGATTTTGACAAAGCTCTGCAGGTTCTCGTTTGCCAATTCATTTCAAGGTTGGAACAGATTCTCCCAATACCAAATTTTAAACAAGTATGTTGAGGCACCCCTTTAACCTTTCACAATAATACATTTGTGTAGAGACCTCAAGTGTATTTTTTTTTACACTGTAATCAGAATCAGCTTTATTGCCCATAATTTATAAACTCAAATGCATGGATTTTTACACCGTAATCTCAACCATGTCAGGTTGCCTCCTGCATTAGCAGTCCCTTGCTCTGGGAAGAATGTAAGCAGTATATCTATGAGACAGAGGGCCTTCAGCATCTCCTGCAGGACAACTGCCACAGGTCTTTGGATGACGATGGTACTCTTCTTCAACATGTTAACATAGCATGTTTTAGTTGTTCACTGTGTAGACTAGGGTATCATACTTCGAAGACATATATACTGTATTTGTACTGCTCTGATCTGCCATCAAAATGACCAGAATTGTGGGTTGTATATTTAATTTAGCTGCCCAAAGTTCACTCATATTCACTTCACATTTATCATTTTTTTTTTTATTTCACATTCAACACATTAATGTATTGCATGTCTTTACCTTTCTCACTTTCTGATATGGTGAATGTAAAGGTAGGTCAACCATTGCCTTAATCATGTACACTATAACATGTCGCTACTTCACTGCATATACTACTAAACAGGATTGTACACACATTTTATAAAAAGGTTCATTAACGCTAGTCCCAGAACTTCATACCACTATTACTCTTGCATCTTGAAGTTTTCCGTTATACATCACTGCTGTCTAATGAATAGCAAAGCATGGTGTAAACTTTTACAACTTTTGTTTACTACTGGTGAACGTCAACTTGAATGACTATTTTAATGAATTCATACCTGTCACTTTTCTAACATAATCATTTTTTCATCCTCCATAGGTCTGCCCTCAATAGTGGAGGATAGAATCATCCTGTCCTTGTCACTGCCACACGCAGATTATGCGCTCAACAGTCAGAACACTTTTCAAAAGAAGCCCGGTTCCCAGGACCTCCAGAGCTCCTCCTCTCAGACGCACCAAGACAACCCAAAGAGTCCGGGCTTTCACCAGCAGAGGGACCACGTAGATGACCCAACATTACGTGTGGGACAGGAGGAACATGGAATGTCCGACAAGCAGTTTGATGTTGACCATGAAGATGTGGACATTGAACTTGATCTGAGTGAATGTGAGGCAGAGGGAAAGGGGATTACAGAAGACACCAGCCTTTCAAACTTTGCCCATTACTGTGGAATATCAAGAGGAGTACCTCAGACGGCTTCAACAGAGAGCGCTCATTTGGAAGACATTGCTGTAGAGAAACTGACACTTCCTGACACCTCTGGACAAAACCACAGTGAGTCATTGCCAGAAAGGGCTCTAAAGGAGACCACTGTGCCTTTACATGAGTTCTGCTGGACTTTTCCAGTCAACAGTGATCAGATGTTGCAGGAGGCCCCAGCTGTAACTCATCTTGGCAAGAAAGTTATCATGAATGCCAACCTAAGTGCACCAACCGAAAAGTCATCCCAGCGAACGTAAGATCAACAAATAGTAGGCTATACAAATAATTTCCAATTCCATGCAAAAAATGTTAATACAGGTCAGAGAATGTTACTGGGTTATTTATGCATGTTGTTTACTGATTTCAGAGGTCACCAGGTGCTGTCAGACATTTCCAACAACAACCAGGATGGTAGGATCCATTTCAGACATATTTTAACTTATTTGACATATTTGTAATTCTATTTTAACATTTGTAATCATTTATTTTTTATTTTTTATGATTTCGCTGTAGAAGAGGGGCTCTTGCAGGATGCGGCCAACTCAGAAGTAAGGCCTCCAGCGAGGACAAGCTTCTCCTCAGCAGGACCTGCCAAGAGCCTTGTGTCTCGGCTGGCTAAAAAGAAATGCTCTCACTGCCACAGGTGCTTTGCCCACTATTCTGACCTGCTGAAGCACCAGCGCTGCCACAGCAGGGACACAACGCACCAGTGCTCCCAGTGTGGAATGAAGTTCCGAAACGCCTCACTCCTCGCTATCCACAAACTGAAACACCTGAAAGCTCCACTCAAATGTGCAACACATCTGTGCGTTCACTGTGGCCGTGAGTTTGAGCGGCGCTCTGGCTTAATGAGTCATATGCGGACCCATCGTGTAGATTCATCCGCTAAATCTTCATCAGTGGATTCATCCGCTCCATCTTCATCAGTGGATTTATCCGCTAAATCTTCATCAGTGGATTCATCCGCTCCATCTTCATCAGTGGATTCATCTTGCTTTCAAGAGACACCAAAGGAAACCGAGGTGGCTGTGGCACAGACCAGTCAAACTGAGTGTCAGTTCTGCAAAATGCATTTCTCTTCTCTGCTGGAGTTGAAGAACCACTTGATGAAGCACAAAGAACTCCGGTCCTATTGTTGCAACCAGTGCGATAAAAGCTTCATGTCCAAAAAAGGCCTTCAGCACCATTTGCCCCTCCACAAAACGGATAAGCCATGCCTTTGTGAGGTCTGTGGCAAGCATTTCTACACTCCTTCCCAGCTCCGATCTCACCGGAGGGGAGCACACTCCACTGAGCAGCACTGTTGCCCCTACTGTGGTAAATTGTTCAGCCTGAAGGGAAACCTCAACATTCACATTCGCATCCATACTGGAGAGAGACCCTTCCTCTGCTCCACATGTGGGAAATGCTTCCCATCTGCGGGAGACCTAAAGGTGCACGTGCGCATCCATACGGGAGAGAGACCGTTCAGGTGTGAAGTGTGTGACAAGGGGTTTGTCACCTCCAGTCATCGCTTGGTCCATCTACGCTCACACACGGGCGAACGGCCTTTCTCTTGCACCGTGTGCGGGAGACGTTTTGCACGGAGAGGGTGTCACCGAAAGCATATGTTGATTCACTCAGGGGAAAAGCCCTACAAATGCCCGGATTGTTCCAAGAGTTTCCGTCGGAGTTCACACCTGAAAAAACATAGAGAAACGCATATAAAAAAATAAGTAAACTTCAATAAAGTTTATGTGAACAGACAATTTGGGGAACCTTGTTCAAAATGGCATGCTACTGGTGAGAAATAAAAATCTGTTAAATATTTTATTTTCTGTTTCTGGCTGTGTAATTTGAATCATGTGGGTAACAGTGAGTCTGGCCACATCCACCTATAATCTCCTTTCAGTGTGATGCTAGTCTGGCATATGGCAATACACTAACGTTTCCCTCAGACACCAGGAAAGACGGGCCAAAGACGCTAGTTTTGAAATGAAAAGTGGCTGTGTGGAAAATGGTAGTGTAGCTAGCAACACCTGCAAACATCAAAAATTGCAGCTGGAAGAATGTGTTAATTTATGTACTACAATGGTAGGCCTACATACATTGTTTCCTGTCTGACAATGTGGTATATTGTCAGTTTGTGAAGTTTAAGTGAAGCAGGAAGTAACTTTAGGAATCCCTGATCAATCAGATTGGTTTGGCTAGAGTGATTTCAAAGTCAATGCCTATTATAATGCTTGGTTTGGAAACATTTCCCAGTCTTTACAAAGTGTATGAGTAGTTTTACCAAGGTAACACTTAGCACCAACTACCAACATACCAACTGTTCACAATCAGCAAAACGCCTCAGTGTTTCCTTTACATTGATTTTGCCATGGCGGCCCCCCCACGGTAAAATTATTGCCCCCATTCATTTAGGGCAGACGCACAATATAGTTGCAGTCGCCTTTTAAATAGACCTGCTGTTGTGTCCTCCATGGCTGGCGTTCACATTGCAACTTAACCTCTAGTTCCACTTACTGTTATTAGGGCTCGTCTAGTTTCACTTTTGTTGTGTGTATTGTGTTGATTTGGTGGGGCGGAGCTGGGAGTTTGCGGACTGGCCTGCCCCCACTGCTCAAATGTTTTTTTTTTTTGACAAAACACTGTGCCTGTTTCTGAACTTGCTGTTTTGCGACTTTCAGGGAGGTTCCAGTGAAATTAAACTTAAATTGGTGCATTAAACTCTGATTAAATCCAAGAAACACATCTTTCATCTAAATGATGTTCCAGTTCCAAAGAAATAACATGTTTCTGGGATTTTGGTGAATCAGGAACGGGACGTCAATGGGTTCTTTTCCAGACTGACATGCAGAGCAAATTCAAAGTTGCCAACAGGTTAGTCCAGGTTTTCCCAGGACATAACCTCAAGATAGAACAATATTTGTGTCAATTATTTCCCATTGCCATTATATCAGGTAATTTGTTAATTTTCAATACATGATTTATGCAAGGCAAAGCTGTAATGGTGACTCGGGTTGAAAATATTGTATAACATTTTTTTTATAACTATCAACAAATTAACTTTTTCCCCATACCCTGAGCCAGATATATCCACTTTAGTAACAAGTACATTACAAAACTTTCCACTTGTATTTGTGTCTCTTGTATTCAAGAGATATCCAATGAGCTGCCGTAGCATAAATTATACAGAAAATAATCAAGAATTGGGGAAATGGAAAATCCATAAATAGTTGTAGCCTGGCTAAAATAGTTGAGAAAAAAATCTGACATTCATGCATCAGCAATACTCCTACCCAGTAGATGGCAACAGTGAGTATCTTGACTGCTATGTGTGGTCATGTAAAAAGAAGAAATACTTTTTGTAGGGCCAAAATTGAAATAACTAAGAACGGACGTGTCTGCATGTCCATATACTTTGCTTTAAAATATAGATGGTAGATTGGTAGAAAGTTGCGAAATGCAACCACAATGTATAGAGAAAGAAGGTAAGTCAAAGTGTAATGTTCACAATACGCACATAGGCTTTGGTTCCAGAAAGTTAACCATACGTTAGCGAGGAAGGGAATCTGGTATTTAGCAAACATTAGCCAACTAGCAAACAAGTCTCTGTTCCATGGTTCACGTTTAAACATAAAAGACATGGTTTAACGAGATTTTAGTGTTATGTGTTATTGTTAAGACGATTGAGTGGAGTCGCTGTGGATAATGGGAGTGATAGAACTTGTCAATAACTCAAGTCAGTAGCTGTGTAACGCCTTTCATCTTGTCCTATGATCAATCAGTAACGTTCTGCAAAAAGTCAGTTCGCTATTGTGGTATGGTAGTCAAACAGTGACGTGACATACGACATTATTTTGGGCTTGCACCGTAAATTAGGAAAGGTCATGATTTCAGTTCTCAAGCAAAGTCATGAGTCGCGTGTTCATTTTAACTCTTTGTAATGCATTTAGCTTTGTCTATTAGATCATTTGCAAATAACTTTATCTCAAAACCGTCTTGCATTAACCATCGACCTCTACTCAATGCCATTATGTATTGTTGTCTGCGTAGAGTCAAGCCCCCACTCGTCAGTCCTTCGCCTGCTGACATCCCCTCTCCGACTGCTCTGCGCATCCATTTGGCAAGTTGTCCAGGAGAAGGATGTGTTGAATTATGGGATGTTGGAAGAATTTGTCACCTTAATTACCGAGTCGGTCCCCGAGGTGTTAAGTCATAGACAGAGGGCCCAGCTCCTCCTTGGGTTGCGAGCAAAGGTAAGAACTCAAAAGACAAGAGGTTCCCATTGCACAGAGGTGAAGGTTGCAGGTTTTGCCGTACAAATCACCATACCGTGTAGAGATAACAAAAAAAAAGTGATGTTTATTTAACATAAAGAATGAGGACAAAGGCTGATATCTCACCCATGTCTACTGTTTACTGGATGTTGACTGACATACATGTATGTTGTAAGGGCAGCCTTGCTGGGCTATAACATTAATACACTTTTCTCATTTCAGGTGGTCCTTGAGGTGTGCCGTTCTGAGAGCTCGGCTGACACGGAAACCATCCAATATCACCTGGAAAGAATCAGAATACCTGCTGCTCTTCTTGCTGAGTCTTCGGTTAGTCGGAGTGCAGAAACGTGTCAAAATGGTTGTCCTATAGCTCACTTACAAAAAGTTGCACATTGATTAATGGGAAAACTATACACTTCCTGTCATGAAGTTGGACAAACTTTTGAATCTCAACACTCATTTTCATCTCAATCTCATTTTATGTGGTGTATTTTCATTGAATATAAGATGAGTCAGGATTGACTATTGATAGATAGATAGATAGATAGATAGATAGATAGATAGATACTTTATTGATCCCCAAGGGGAAATTTAGGAATATTGCATACCACAAATTTGATATTTTTTTTTTTTTTATTGTCAAATAGTATTTATGAAATCGATATCATTGAGCTTTTACAGCGACTCATTTGATTGGCCCTCAATTCACACTTTTTTGTCTTTGGTTACATTCTGTTGATCAGCATATTGTGTTTCCATTTCAGATAAGAGATGTGGATGTTGAAACATCAGAATCTAATTTCTTAGCCCTTGTGGATATTCTGCTGAATGACCCTGTTGAAAGGGATGTCTTCTTTCAGGTAGCTTCAGTTAAATACAGTTTATAATAATCATGTACATGCTTATAACCAAATACATATTGATAAAAGTATGAGCTAGTGTTATGATTTGTGTACTAAAAATTGTAAATGTTGAACTTAAATGGTTTCTGATCCCATGTTTTAGGAGGTGTTCCCAGTGGAGTACGGTCCAAAGTTTGACCTTGCATTGCAGAGATTGATCTGGATATTTGTCTCCAGACTTGAGGAGGTTCTTCGTGTCCCTAGCATTCATGAGGTATGGCCCCTACTGTGTAGATTTAGATAACATGGCAGGGAAATGTTATAGGCTCACAGATTAGTGCTAAGGTGCATGTCCCTTGTTTAGTAGTGCTGCTATTGATTTCCACTGTGGCCCATATTCTGGCTGGAAGAGTGTCGGATGGCAGTAGAGAAAGTGCCCCACACTGGTGTCTTTGGTTTAGCCTTAGTTGATATCAAAACTTATCAGTGAAAAAAAGTCCAGCAAATGAATTCAAGTCAGCTTCTTTGGACATGCTACCCGTAGAGTAAACTAGGCAGACTTTGATGTCTGAAGAAGTAATCAGAAGCTTTACCAATATGATACTCAGATTCATCTTCCATATACAGGGACACTTCAGTATGGTTCTAAGTTCTGGATTGGAGACATGAGCTGACGCCACAGTTTACCTCACCCATTCATTAGCATGCTAATGTTAGACAAAAAGCTAAGCCCCGTTGTTTTATAACAACACTCTTACGAAACTGCCCTGTGAAGAGAGACTACAATGCAAAATTAGTGGTTTGTCGAACATAAAGCCTGAAGTGTGTTAAAATTTGAGGCGAACATTCACAGCCGACTTTCTGTCTTTTAACTTTTAAATTTGGTGTAAAATTGTCACTTTAAACGGTAAATAAAATGGCAAGCAACAAGGCAATAGCCATAAAAACGTTTGCCTCTGTGTACCAAATTTTAATGTACTTCCGGCGTTAGACTTAAGATGCCACTTATCATCTTTTGTAGTATACCCCTTTTGGAGTTTGTAACTGTTTACATGGAACAACAAGGAGGTTCCTTGCAAGTTTTTTTTTTTTTTTTTTCAATGGTTAACATGAAGCAATGCATTTTGTTTCAGGTAGCTTCCATGTTAAGTCTGGCTCCTTCTATCATGGAGGAATGCTTTCAAGCCCTTTCACATCCTCAGGAATTGCTGAACTCTCTCAACCATCACAAAAATCATGCAGATATACAAATCAAGGGTAAAATCAACTTCCATCTTGTATTCTGTACTGCATTTCTTACTTATGAATATTAATATTAGCACAAGAGATATTTACAGTTGGTTTAACAGTTAACAGTTGGTGCAATGTAGTCTTAAATTGTAGTTTGTTTTTATTTGAAACTAAATTCTGATTCATGGCCATCTTTGCCTGTCTTCTCTTTATCACAGCTATTTTACCAGAGCAGCCCTCTACAGATGATGACTGCATCTTCTCCTGTCTCTCACATCCCCCTTTGGTGCGAGTAGTACTGGACCCCGAGCGCAAAGTCTCTGAAATTGAATTGGAGCCCTCGTACTGTGAGGAGGTCTCTGTCGAATGTGAAGAAGTGAGTGCTCCAGCCACTGAGGATGTCAAGTCTGATGAACCAATGAGCACTGGCAGTGATGCAGAGGACAGGACCGAGGAGTCAGCGGAATCCGCTAACTGCCAGCGTGACGGTGCGAACGTGGACAGCGAGCACCATGAGAGGTCGGTTTGTGAGGAAGCAAAGGTCGTTCCACCCAAGGAGATGCCGACACCTGCTGAAGAACTGGAAGAGCCCTCAAGCTCTGAGAAGGCCACCAGCAAAGGCATTGGGTTCATCAACGAAGACGGAACAGTGGACTACACTGGTAGAGCGACGGTTGAGGACAGACCAGAGGGGAGTGAGATGACCGAAGACGGGGCGGGGATCCTGAGGAGCACTGAGGCGCAGCCTGAAGAGCTGCTCAGCAAGCCTGTCCACTGCTCCAGTCAGACCGTATCTACACAGGGAGCCAGGGTCATTTATCTGCTACGCCAGCCCACTGTTAAGCTTGAGAGAATCAACATCACAGGCAAACCTTTGCCACCACCTCTCCCAAGACAGAGTGGCAGGGTTCGGAAGAAAAGACTTCAGTTGGTCTGGAGAAAAAATAGGAGTCCTGAGATCGTTTGGGTAGATTCACAAGATGAGTAAGTAGTGGTCTGTTTAGTGCTGGAAATTAATTGGAAAAAAATGAATGGCTTGGCTTAAAACTAGCTTGGAAGTTTATATTATTTTTTATTTTTTTCAGGCCTGATCCAAAGAATGTGAGCTCTGCTATGATTCCAAGAACAGACAAATCAGGTAATTCATTTTTTTAGTGCTTATGAAAACCCGTTCAAACTGTTCATTTCATTCTTAATGGAAGCTAAACACGGGAAATTCAGGAATGTGGGCAGTGTGATTTCATTCAGATTACACATTGAACTAGCCTGGTAATCACCTCAAAATCAATCAAAAGAGAATTGGTCTGGGAATGCTTTGTGCTCTTCTAAATCCCAAGGGGCATAACCAGAAGTGAAGTTAAACTTAAACTGGTTAATTGATAAATTGGTACATTGAACTTTTACCTTATCTAGTATAGCAAACATGTAAACAAAGATTTCAAATGCAGTTGTTTACTCAATTCCAAAGAACCAATAGTTGTGTTCTACAGTGTTCCTAGCTGTTCTCTCCTGTCTGTAAAGCCCGCCCCAAGCTAGTTAGGTGGTTGTGATTGTTTTTTCTCACTTTTCTGTAATATTGCAAATTGCTGTAAATTGAAGAATTGTTATGTCCTCAAATATGTAGATAAATATTACTGAAAGATGGGTTGTTACAACCATTCTTGCCAATGGACCCTTCCAAAGCCATGCCTGAAAACCTGCACAGGCCAATCGTGGCTTAGCAACCCGTAACTAGGCACAGGAGGCCTGGCAAGCTTTCGAGTTTGGAGACTTGACGGCCTGTTGGTCATTAAGGGCACTTATTTGGATGTGTGGTGCCCTAACCCACGTAAAAACACTGTGAAATAACATGTTGCACTATAGAAACATGGCATAATTTGGAACACGTATTGCTATAACTATAATAAATGGCATGTTGCATGATATTTCCATAACCGTGAGATACGCGCTTCACGATGACAACAAAAAGTTGTTAACAGACATTCACCAAGACATAGGCCTATAGCCCGTCAACAATCTATCTAAAATATCACCTTTAATCATGATATGTTGACAAATATTAAAGTTGTGGGAAGTACATAGCTTAAACTTGTATGTTTCTTATGTCTGTTTCATTCGTAGCCGACTGGCTAGGAAGGACGAATGAAACAACATACACAACTCATGAACGGTTTTATTCAGAGCTGAATGCAACTGTATTTGACAGAGGACAGATGTAGGTTGCTAGTGACAAAATATTAGCTTTCATTGTGGTACAATGTCTTTGTAAATGACAATTCATTACAAAGTCCCGGTTCTCCCCTTATAGACATGCAGGATGCGAAAGTTTGACAGGCATAGCAACAGTAACTAAGGAGGGTGTGGAAGGGTCAGTTAGGGTCATTAGTACCTTTCATTATGATGTAGGAAGGATGCAAAGGATGTGAACTTAATGACTAGGTCAAGTAACTTTGTCTGCACCTAGGACCGACCACAAGAGAAACCATCTTACTAGTTTATATGAGATGTCATTCAGGTGTGTCAAGTTGGTGTATTCTTGGACAGCTGAAACTGTAAATACAGAATCTTATGACAAGTGGCAAGCTAAAATACTTTAATCACTGGCAGCTATTCGACACATGTACAAACACCTCATTTTGCACGGCACCTCATTTATATTTATCTTTTAAAGTAATTACACTTTCAACAACTTTTTCGTGACTGTATAATCTTCGGCTTCTCATATTTCTGCATGCATCTAATCCTACAGCACCAAATATGTTGCACAGCCGCCTGGTAATAATCCGTTCATATTTTGTTGTGTAATAGTAGTGGTTTTAGGCGCAGTGATGCCATCTTCTGGTGGTAGTAGCATTTTATTACTAGGTGCTGATGACTGACAACACAATATGTAAACTATTTTTTCAATTAACATTCAAAAGTCATGATCCAGTGCCAGTACCATGGGACTTGGATCAGCAGTCGCCACATCATTACATTCTTGAATCTTGAATCATTCTTGAATCTTGCATTTTCCCTTGGGGATCAATAAAGTATCTATCAATCAATCAATCAATCAATCAATCAATCATAATAGAATTTAGAACCATTAAATATAGCACAGCATATTGCAGAGCCATGTTATTCCCTCTTAAGTATAAGGTCCCATTTTCATGTGGTGTTGATCTCAATATGATTGGATTTCACTTTCCTGTACTCTAAGAACATGAACAGAATGTACCAGTGCAACAGTGCATTGTTGTTTATAACCACTACATCCTGAATTTAATGCAGGTCCTAAAAAACAGGGATTTTTGCATGTTCTTTACCTTAACATGCTAACAATTTATTTGCGTAGCAGGGCCACAAATGTAGCCTTGCTTGCTTCATAAAATCCAAACACACAAACTAGGAATCTGTAAATGAAGTAATACATGTTGCCTTACCATTACTCACAGTTAATTATTGTATTTGGTGTATGAGTTATTTTTTCCCACTGATGTAGATTTGTTGTTTGTCTCTTGTCGGCTTTTGTGTAGAAACTGGGAACATGCGTGAGACGTGCTTAATTAGCCTGTATTTTCAGTATACTGTGGTATTATATTATTGTCTTGTGGTTAGATGACAGTTTTTCAGCAGCACAGTATATAGCTTAACATTGTCATATTATATTATAACAATGCGTCTGCTAAATGCCATAACCATGATATTGTATTGGATTATATTATTACAACCTATTTGTTCCAAAAAAAAAAAAAAAAACATTGGCCAAGATATTAGATCCTCATATTGCTATGGGTTTTTTGAAATTAAAATTCAATTTATTTTATGTTTGTTAATGAGGTCGTGGGCATGCTTCAGCTTATGCAGAGCATGTAAGTTGAGAAGGCTGCCCTTTAATTAGACCCAGTCGTGTTCACACTACTAAAAGAATCTGGTAATATGCGGGCCAAACCACATCAAATGTATCAAGATCCCCAGAGTATTAAAAGCTATAATAGCTGCCAATTGTAGTTTTGTTGAATTCTATGTTTGCTCTGCTAATAACTAATTGCCTTTATTTATTGATGGTAAAAGATGGGTCTCATGCAACATAATTAATAATATATACTTAATAATATGTACTGAAATAATGTACTAAATGCTGTTTATTTGTAAAATGCATAATTTAGCTCTCTTGTTATAATGTGTTGTTAACATTGTTTTGAAGATTGCGGTGTGAAGCCACCAGCTGTGGTCTTCGCCTGCTCCAAGTGCTCTTTCCAAGATGTCACCGGAGTTATCCTGGAGCAGCACCTCAGGAAGAGTCACCCAAATGAGTTCAGCAGGCTCCGGTCAGCAGGCATTGTCCAGACAAGCGGACCTGAGTCTCCAGCCAAACAAACTGATGTTTCAGTCCGTCAAACCCAGCCTGCCAAAATAGGCCAGATGTTCAAGGCACGGCCCGTTGGCGCCAGGACTGTCTCGGACATCGGTCGGTATCTGCAGGACCACTCAACGGAGCTGCAGGACCACTCAACGGAGGGATTGTGCTGTTGCTCCGGCTGTGGGAAGTGCTTCCAGCACCACCATGACTTGGAAAGACACATGTCTGAGTGCGGAGTAATCGTTGTCCCACAACTAAATCAGACTCCGGGGTCTGGGGAGAGCAGCAATAAGCCAGAGTCCACCGGTCTAAATGAGGAAATAACTGAAGTGCAAGGTGATGTCAAGAAGCTCAAGCAAAACTCTGGGATATCACTTAAGGAAGATAAGGTGGAAGGACATGTTGACACTTATTTTCAGGAATATCCAAACCTTTGTGACAAAAGTTCTGAACATGCAAGTGATAGTACCCAGGACCAAAGGGCTGGTACTGCAGGATCAGATTCAACTCTTCCACCAGAGTGCAGAAGAACAAAAATATGCCCTGCATGTGGGAAAACCTACACCCGAGCCTTCCAAATGAGACAACATTATTTGAAGAAGCACCAAAAAAACACCTCTAATGCTGACTCCCTCCAACGCCTTCAGTGTGGCCGGAAGTTCTCAGACGCCAGTAAGTTGACCAGGCACAAGCGGGTCCGTTCGCTGGTGTCCATGAAGTGCACCATGTGTGAGGACACTTTCACTGAGCTGGCAAGCCTCCAGCAGCACTTCCTGAAAGCTCACAGTCACAACATCAAGAATGCCTCCCAGGGCTCTCCCTGTGAGGAGAGCTTTACCAAAATCTTGCCTCAGCATCAGTCCACAAACACTAGCAAGCATCCTTACCCATGCTCACTCTGTCCCGAGAGTTTTTTGAAGCCCCACCTACTGGCCAGGCATTTACGCACTCATGGCGTTGGCTTTGAACACAAGAAGGCTGAACTGGACCCCCAACACCTGTGCCACCAGTGTGGCGAGCGCTTCTGCACGGCTGTAGTGTTGCGTAAGCACGAGATGACCCATGGGGAGGAGAGGCCGTACATTTGCGATCGCTGCGGCAAGGCCTTCAAGGGCCAGGAGAACCTGAGCATGCACATGGGAACGCACAGCGAGCCCCACGAGCGCACACGATACCGCTGCTCTGACTGCGGCAAGGTCCTCATCAGCCGGAAAAATGTGATGCGGCACCGCCTCATGCACTCGGGAGAGAGACCACACCAGTGCGTCCAGTGCAAGAAGAGCTTCCTGTCCCACGACGAGTTGCAGAAGCACATGCGCTACCATGCGGACAAGCCGTTCAAGTGTGAAGAGTGTGGCAAATGTTACGTCCAGTCGAGCTACCTAAGGGAGCACATGCACACACACGCGCGTGAGAGGCCTTTTGCCTGCTCAGTGTGTGACAAGCGTTTCATGCACCGCAGCAGCCGGAAGCGACACATGCGCATCCACCACACAGGGGAGTCAGGCCTCCAACCTGAGAAACCTGTTGACTCCTCACCTCAAACAATGCACGACTGACTGACTGACTGACTGACTGACTGGCTGGCTTGCAGTGCAGTCAATATGCACTTTTGATGCCACCAACCATATTTGCTCTGTACAGTCTAGCTATTTGAAATTGCTAGCCACCGCTGTAGCACACAGCCATGGTAGATTACTGTACCTGCTACTTTACTCTTTGTTCTTCCCTATTTTCTACAAGGAATTTTCTTCATCCGGTTGTGTAGTACAGTGTTTCTTAGTTTAAAAAGAAAAAACAAAAAAACCTATTAAAAATGCTACCTTATCAGATCTAATATTGGACCTTTATGTTGAGAGACTATATTTGCTGGCACATGAGAGAAAATGCCACATGGTATCAAAGCACCCCTGTCAAAGAAAAACATAAAAAAGCACCCCTGTCAAAGAAAAACCTGTCAAGTACTTCACAAATATATGGCCAAACATCAGCATGCTCCAAACAAGTGGGCCTACAGGCACTTTGCGTGTCTTACCATGTAGCTCACCGCATACGTTGGCTTGATCGCAAAAAAAATATATATGCCTATGGGTCGTGACTTAATGAACATGGGAAATTGTGGGGCCCAAAGCCAGACCAGTTAAGAACCACTGGTGTAGTGTGTATATATGTCATATTGCACAGTGCATGCGGTATTTTGTTTAGTGTTTTGTGTGGGCTGTGTTTACTGTATTTATACTCTTGCTAACCCCTCTTGGCCAGGCCATTGAAAATAATAGCCAATCCTCTATTGACTTTACCTGCTGACATCAAGGTTAAAAAAAGACGTGTGTGGAGGATGTACAGTATATGAAATGTCGTCATGTAAAATATTCTGTTACTCTAGCCCACATAATAGACATGTAAATGAAAGAATTTGTACATTTTATTAAAATATCCTTGCACTTAACATATTCAAACAAATGCAACTTATACATTATTAAACTTTCTCTGATTTACATACCTACATCTGACTGTAGAATATCCTTTTTTGGTGTGCATATTGTTTTTTAGAGTATAACGGCAAACAAATATATTTTAAGGATATTCTCCGTTTTTGTGAAAAGCCCATAGTGCTAATCCGTACAGTACTGTGATCACAGAGCAGCAAATGGAAACGATGTATTCACTCTTTGTACGATTTGAGAAACATTACTTATCTGAATAGGTTTTGAATTTATCATGTATTTGTGTAGATGCTGTCATAATGACTTAACTTTGTCTTTAAGGTTGGAATGGGAAGTCACCGGGTGTGGTTTACGCCTGCTCCAAGTGCTCCTTCCATGATGCGACCGAGGCTAGTCTGCACCAACACCTCATGAAGAATCACCCAGACGAATTCAGCAGACTCCTGTCGGCAGGCATTCGCCAGACAAAGCCGTTAGCCAACCAAACCGCTGATGCCTCAGTACATCAGAAACAGCCTCGCAAAAGAGGCCCAGTACCGAAGACGTGCCCAGTGTGTTCAAAGACTTTCACTCGTGGCACAGATATGAGAAGGCACCAGAAGAGCCACATGGGTGAACCTCTGCACTCCTGCCTTGGCTGCGGCAGATGCTTTCTGCACATCAACCACCTGAAGAGGCACACTGCTGCGTGCAAGGAAATTATCCCTCAGCCAAATCAGAACCCTCTGTCTGGGCAAGGCAATAAGCCAAACTCCACCGGTCAAAATAAGGATAGTACCGAAGTGCTGGACAATAGTACAGAGGTCCCACAGGACTCTAAGAATGAACCTCAGGCAGCTGAGACATCCACCTCCACAGAACAGCCAGATAGTGAGACACCAGACCCAAGATGGTGTCCTGTGTGTGGCGTGATTTTGGCGCGTGCCTCAGACATGGAGAGGCACATGAGATCTCACTCTGTGGAAAAACCATATGAGTGTATGCACTGCTCCAAAATGTACAGGTATCCATACAATTTGAAGAAACATGTTGACCTATGTCACAACGGGTTGGGCTTTCCTGAAAATGAAAATGCACAGAATTCTGACGATGGTTCCCAGATTACTCTGAAGATCGAGTCAGGTCCAGTTCTCTTACCAGGTGACGTGCGGTCAAAAATATGTCCGATATGTGGCAAAACGTTCACCCGGGCCACCGACAGGCGAAGACATCAGAGATGTCATGCAGTCCACCGCTTTGAATGCTCAAAGTGCGGCAAGGGTTTCCGCTATCCTTTTGACCTCAAGAAGCATGAGCAAAACTCCTGCGCCGAGCCCACCACCCAACCTCAGATAGTGGCGTCTGCAAAGAAGCCAATAATCTGCGGTACGTGTGGTAAGAAATTTTTCTTCCTGACTCACTTCCAGAGACACATGAGGGCCCACCGGCAGGCCAACATGCCCACCAAGCGATGGCACAAGTGCACCAAGTGCGAGGAGATCTTCCGGACACTCTATGATCTGGGCAAACACTCGCGCTGCCACTGGGGTGATGACCCTCTGCGATGCACTCTATGTGGCCGCCGGTTCTCCCACTCCAGTCAGCTAACCAGCCACAAGCAGATCCACTCGCTGGTCTGCACCATGAAGTGCACCATGTGTGAGGAGATGTACACCGATCTCGGGAGCTTTCGCCTGCACTACCTGCAAGCTCATAACATTAAGGGTGCCTACCCGTGCTCCCACTGCGAGAAGAGCTTCACCGAGCTCTGCCCCTTGGTCCGGCACGTGCGCACACACACGGGCGAGCGTCCCTACCGGTGCCCGCAGTGTCCCAAGAGCTTCGCGACACCCACCAAGCTCTCCTTGCACAAGCGGGCGCACGGCGAGAGGGCGCCACGGGAGCGCCGGCACCTGTGCCACCAGTGCGGCAAGTGCTTCTACACACTGGCGGAGCTGACGCGGCACGAGGTGGTGCACCGCGAGGAGCGGCCGCACAAGTGCTCCCACTGCGGCAAGGCCTTCAAGCGCCTGCGCAGCCTCACGGCTCACATGGAGAGCCACATGGAGAGCGAGGTGCGCGTGCGCTACCCGTGCGAGTACTGCAGCAAGAGCTTCATGAAGTCGGCCACGCTGGTGCGCCACCACCGCATCCACACGGGCGAGCGGCCGCACCGCTGCACGGAGTGCAACAAGAGCTTCCTGACGCACTCCGAGGTGCTCAAGCACATGCGCTTCCATACGGGCGAGAGGCCATTCAAGTGCGATCAGTGCGGCAAAGGGTTCACGCAGTCGTGCTATTTGACGGTGCACATGCGTTCGCACACAGGCGAGCGGCCTTACGCCTGTAAGGTGTGTGATAAGCGCTTCTCGGACAGTGCCCATCGCAAGCGACACATGCTCATACACACTGGAGAGAAGCCCCATGTCTGTGAAAATTGTGGGGAGGCATACAACCGTAAGAACCTTTTGAATGTTCACCAAAAGAGATGCAGATGATTTGAGCGAGTTACTGAAACAAGCACAATCTGGGGATATAAGGATGCCCAGTGATTTGATTGCGTGTTTTTTGTAGGCTTAGAAATGGGAAACTACACAATTGCAGCAATGTTATTTACTCTCCATGGAAACTCAAATTGATATACTTATCATTCATGGTTATATTTCAGATTAGCCATCCAAATCATGCTCATCAATTACTCTCAAGCCATGTTCATGGACATTTAAATGAGAATGTTTAAGTGATTAAATGGCTATTTTGATAGGACCTAAGTGATCCTAGGAAACTGGAATGATTTGCACTGTAATTTGATTTAGCATATTGTTTTGCATTAAGTTTCTGCATTTAACTGTGCAAATATTTCTTGTCATGGTTTCTTAAAATAAATGGACACTTTCATCGTCACCATTTTCCTTTAAGAGATATTTGTTTGTTTAGCTCTAAGCTTTTGTCACTTTGCCTCATAATTATTATGACCACTACTGAGAGCTATGAGTATTTTCTTCCGTCATCCTTTTCCTGCAGTTTTGGTCGACGATACCCGGGACACATGAAACTTGGTGGACTTTTATGGAGACAAATTGACATGCACACGCTTGCACACACACATCCACACGCACAGACACACACACAGGCACGCACATACAACACAAAAGTTGTAAGAGTAGGGGATGGAGACAAATTGACAAGCGTGATTTATTTGTACAGGACTGAACGGGCATCATATTGTGTACCGCTATGCTGTACATATAGATTTAATGTTGGTCAGGGTTTGATTGAAAGTCATAATAATCATATCCTACTTTGACTTTGTTTTTCTTTTTTTTGAAGGATGCACCATATTTTTGCTTCAAGACTAAACTATGTATTAATTTCTGATTGGACAAGAAGCATTCCATGACTCCATCATGAGTGGCGACATTCCAGAACATCCCCACTCAGGCAAACAGTCCATTCAAAGCAAGACAGCTGCGATACAGCTACAAAAGCAATTCCGAGGAATTACACGAGGGGATGCAATTTGCTGGCTAGGGTGTTGGTGGGGCTATTGAGCTTGCTGCTAGCTGGTTGGTAGGGCAATTGTGATACCTGCAAAGGTGCTTTTGGAGTAGCCAAATTTGAATCTTGTGTGACAAGGCGTTTTTGAGATATCACACTCAAGGCGTTTTTGACCTTGACATTTGACCTTCACCCTCCAACATCAACTCATTTCATCTTTGAGTCCATACAAACACTCGTATCAAACTTAAAGCATGTACATCAAGCCATTCTGGAGATATAATGCTGGATGCATGAGATATGGCTGAGACTTTTATTTTGACACACAGGAAATACTTCAACAGGATGTGTAGTTCAGGGAGAGCCAGATTGTATGCTTAGAAGCTGAGACAGTTGGATTCCTCACAGGTGACCCCTGTGCCAGTGTTCTGATTAGCCTGGGAACTGCTCTGAGAACTACTTAAAGGACCAGTATGTAGGAAATAATGGAAAATAAACTGTAACCATTCCAAAAATGATCACCACATGTTGTCAGAGAGTAAGGAAACACGATGAATTGAAGTAATGGCTTATTTGACAACATTACTCAAACCTGTAAAACCCATGAAGAAAAAAAATGAGTTACGGGGCGGAATCTCTTGGAATTTTCGTTTATGTTTTGAATGATTCATTCTAGAATAGCGTATTAATAATGGGCTAGCGCGTCCTCCTATTTGGGTTGCCAAATTAGCAAAGGCCAACTGTCAACAGCTGGCAGTTGTAGTCATGAACGTCTATGAGAGGCAAATTAAAACAAGAAACAAATTAAGTGGACATCGGAGGAGCTTCCTGAGATGGTGACGTCTTCGTCAAACGAAGAATATCGAATAACGAACAGGTAGCCTAGGCTAAACTTCATCTGCATCGCTAACTTCAGCATGTTACGTTGGTTAGAGAGGTATTTTTTTGTTTTCACTGTTAACGTAATGTGTAGCTGGGTCATGGTTGGAGAAAAGTTAGCTGCAGGTCAACTAACGTTAGCTAACGGTGGGTTTCCACACAGCGAAACACCTCGCGATTTTTGATTTTCGTGACGGCGAAACCGCTAACCTTTTGACTGCAGTGTCTAGCCAGTGGTGGCAAGCGAGCTAATTAGGCTAATCAGCTAATTCAAACGTTTAAGTACTTAATGAAGATATCCAGGGGTCTTTATGCCTCGACTAAGTTGATGTTGCCTATAAACAACAATTCATGTTCATAGAAACAACAAGGTCAATAAGACATAATATATTTCATACCTGTGTTGCAGCATGTAGCCTAGCTGTCTAGCTAGGTTTACAATGCAATCCAATGTCCTAAAATACTAGCATTTCGCCTGTCAGCTAGCTAAAAAGATCGAGTGCGTAAACTAACATATATAGTGGTCTATTTAGTGGTGTATGTGGCATATAAACCACAATTCGTGTTGATACAAGTGCCAATGTTCGTGTAGAAACATTTTAATCACATACAAATTTTCGTGTTACAGCTCAGGTAGTCTCCACCAGACTTTTTTGTAACTCCCGCCTCCAAACACAAAGACACGGACCTGATTGCTTCTCGAATGGTCCTCATTTAAATAAAGTTAAACTTTGGCCAACTTTGTTTCGCCTGCCTCTGCGATTCGCTTTCATTTCGCCCAACCAGGGCGAATTTTGTCTCCATTCAACCTCAATGAGAGCGACGCGAAATTTCGTTGTGTGGAAACACACTCACACTCAATACGATTCAGCCTCTGATTCCTAGTCTGCTTATCATTATCTGTTATTCGTGAAAAAAAATCTCATCTCGTCATGTCCAGTGTCTTTGTCGGCAATTTCTTTCTTTTTCAAATATCTCAATAACAGCCAACAAACTCGCACAGTCAAACCAAAGTTAAGTCATGTTGAAAAGAGGCTGAACCTTGCAAACGATTTACATTTATAGACCACTGAAACCACGCATGAATCACACATGAAAATGACCATCACGTTAGGTGGTGACTGGTTGGTTGTGAGCAAGATCTAACGCCCTCCTCCGCCCGCGTACAACGGAACTAGCTCCCGGTTAGCAGTAATAATCGTTTACTACTTAAACGGCACCGACAATCAAAAAATCCAGTGGAAACTAGATGGCAGAAGTGTGTAGGCCAATCGGCCCACCAGCTTTTTCTACTTTGTCACCTACAGAGTTTGACAGGTACGATCTTTCGAAACGCCATGTTATTTTCTATAGACATTTGACGACCGGAAGTTGGATGGATACGGAAGTTACGGAGGCGGGACTTATTCTGGAGAGGTCTATGCTAAAATGACAGGGGAAAGAAAGACAACCACAGAGGATTTAAAAAATATATATATAACATTCATTTATGACGTGAAACATTTCAATTTCCTTTGTTGAGGTAGTTTAGAGCAGTGTTTCTCAAAGTGTGGTCTGGGGACCACTGGTGGTCCGCAAGCTAGCCCAAGTGGTCCGTGAGCAGACGTGGTAAAATATAATATAGATGAGTTGTTTGCAATATTGAACCAAGTTGTATGTAAATCCAAACATTTCTGCAACACTGCCTATGTAAGGCATGGCAGTTTAAATCATATAAATTCTCTGACACAATAAGCAAGGTGCAAAGACAATCAGTGAGTAGGCCTATTGTGTAATTTACTGTTGAAGTAGGTCTACTTTTTTTTTTTTTAGCTAGGTGGTCCGTGAGGCTATTTTTATTGATTAAGTGGTCCTTGGTCTGAAAAAGTTTGAGAAACACTGGTTTAGAGGGTTTGTTTACCCTTTTATTAGCCTGTGAGTTCTGACACTTGAGTTCAGCCCCCAGCATGCACATTACAAATTTTGGCAGCATGAGCGGCTAATTGAGATGCGTGTTCATGATGCAAGTCGTGCAGTGGATTGAAGATGTCCGTCTCCTGCACTTTTGTCTTTACAGTTTTGACTATGTTGGGTCTGGCCCAATATGTCCGAAGGCCCTCGGTAACTACAGCCTCCATCCTCAACACTATTTGCTGCAGCCACTAAGGTTGCCAACCGTCCAGAATTGCCCGGTACATCCTGTATTTTGGGTCATTTTGATTTGTCCCGTCAGGGACAGCTCCAGTCCCGAATTTCAATAGCCTCGTCGGCCCTGTCAAGTTGTAAATGGCCAATAGTAGGCTACTGTAAACGCACTTGGAACAAAGTGTCCAGTGCCGCCGCTACCACGCACATCTCACACACACGTAGCGTACCGGGACAGAGGGGGCACCACAATTTAGCCAGAGAAGCTTTACTGCAAACTGCTTTTCACTCTCTTTTTAGAAAACTTTTACAATGTCAAAATGCAGAAACATCCACTGTTGGTTCTGCTTGGGTGTTTGTCATGGCCAACAGTGGGATGCTAGGCTCCTCCATGCAGTTGCCCCCCTCTGGACTGGACAGTTTGGCCAGAGATGCACTTCTCAAGGCTGATATAAACTCTTGAGAAGTCGGATTGTACCGATGGCCCCCTTTACTAGCCTGACAAGCCAGACCCACATTAAAATGTAGGGTCTGGGCACTCACCGTTCGCAGTGCTCAGTCCGAGGGGCGGGATAATCAGTTGTTTTTCAAATTCCCTCTGCACGCAATAGGACAGCGGCAGCGCTATGAGTTCCATGCGTTTCCCACCAGCGGAGCTAGTTGGCTAGTTCAAACGTTTGCCAACTTAATAAAAGCTTAACTCGTGTCACACTGTTCGCCAGCAGCAACATCCATCTTATTTGTTTTCAAGTAGCAGGGAATTCAAGCCAAACCGTTGCAACTCTGCCATCAATCATTATGTTAAGCCCACCTAACGACTCTATACACGATTTCATTGGCCTGATTAAGTTTCGATTTCTGGAGCTCACAAGCCAACGGAGAGTTGCTAGACTAGCCCTGGCAGCAAGGGGCGCGTCTAGATTTCTAGGCCACCCCTTTACCTCTTAAAACTGAAAATAAATTCTTTGTACAAGAGGTATTGTAAAAATAGATTTAAATCATATTGTGAAATATGCAGGCAATGTAAAAAAAAATATGGTTTTGTTTCTCATTTCTGTTTTATCTTAATGCAGTCTTGATTTAATTTTGCTGTGCAAAGGAATTTCAAATGTTTGTCATAGAGTTCCAGAGAAGTAGGACACTTCTGATGGTAAGGCTGAAGCCCCACTGACATGGATAAATGAATCTAGGTCTATGAAAGTAAGACAAAGTAATTCAATTTTTTTTTTAACTGAGTGCAAAGTGTTAGCTGTACATGCAAATTGCCGTTTGTGCAAGGTGGTTTGCAAAAATGGACCTGAAACTCCAAGACGAAATCCAAGGCAGAGACTCCTCCAGGACTTTTACCTGGACTGCACTCCTCATGTTGAGAGGGCAGCGCCATGGATTTTTGTCTCCAATGGTCCTGTTAAGTATGCAAGATATCAAAGTAGGGTATTATTGACATATTTCAAAACCAAAGCACTGGTAAGTTTATATAATCACTCGATTGTGTGATGAGTGGTCATTGTAGTCATTACTTGCTACATGTACTCTTACCAGCTGCCACAGTATGGCTAAAGACCTGGGTGGCCAGCTGCACTCGCATGTTCATAAAAAATGGCAATGTGATGTGCTTCTCTGTTAATTTTGGAGCCAATCTCACAGTATTTGTTTTGTCATTCTAATAAAATGTTTCAAGGTGGCTCCAGGAGATGTTTTTGTCCTGAATCTAGTTGGAGAAAATATTGATGAAACTAATTATTGTATTGTATTTTTTATGTATTGATCAAACTAATTATTGTATTTTATTTAATGTATTGATAACATGAATGTCGTCCACATTGTTAGTTTCTATTGTATTGATTTGGTGCTAACCGCCCATGCCTTTTTAAATTGTTGCAGACAGATTTAACTAAACATTTTCTTGAGGTAGGTTAAAAAGTACTGAGTGGGAACCCTGTACCTTACCACACTATTGTCTTTACTGGAAGTCAAATATTGCTCTTACTGTAAGACCAATCATAGCCATACGTCTTACAGCCTCCACCAATATGTCTGCTGTTTCCTCTGCAGGCAAAGCCGATTTCGCAAATTTCGCGATTGCCTGAAAAGGATGAATGGCCATATTCATCAGGTGTATGTTATGAGGTAATATAAGATAATAGTTTTATAATTATTGGTTTGATATGTACAGCGTATGGCAGTGTTTCCCAAAACGTTTTAATGAAATTAGGTCATAAAAACCATTTACACTACATACTGTATTGTTTTTGACTTTTATCCACCTTTCTGGGAAGACTTACTTGTTTCCATTTAGAAGCTATGCCTCTATGACCATTGTGTTGTCAGCCATCTGTCCTTTTCCCGTCAAGCCATCTACACAATCAAATGTGGGATTGTAACCAACATGTTTTACGGCCATCTCATCCAACATAATTGCGACATTGCGTTGATGAGACTCCATTGTCTTGACACGATTTTTCATTTGGCCAATGATGGTATCTAGAACCCTTGCTGTAAGTACATTAAGAAGAACACTACTGGTCATATATTCGATATGATGTTTTAAAAAAAGCAATTCACATGTCTTTATCATTCTTACTTTGAAATGCCCCAAGATGTTGGCCAGGTACCGTCGCAATGTCGATGGACAGGCAGACAAAAGTATGTTCTAAGTACTTTGTAGGTTGCTGGATTTGCAAGGCCTTGTCTTTTATTTTTGGGGGTAATTTTCTACATTTCCTCATTGGCCTCTGTTCCTTTGCCTGAAACATGAGGAATTCCCTGCTGTGCGGAGAAAGGGTGGCCAGTGTGTCGGACAACTTGATCTTGCCTTGCTCAGCCTGCAGCCTTTGAAAAAGGTAATCCTATTCATTTGAAGATACTTGCACGATAACTGTGATGAATACATTTTGAAGTATATGTAGTTGCCTACTTTGTTTTTTTGTTAATTTGTGAACGGAGTCTCCTCAGAAGGCTCTTGGAAACAGTCAGTGTTTTAATTTTTATTTATAAGCCACTTGTTACCTTTTCTGCTGTCACAGAGCTGCAGTGCAAGTAGCTGCTTGTCCTCCCTTTCCTGCAACTGCTTCTGTAGCTGTGATAGTTGATTTAAACAGAGCAGTACATCATGTTAGTCTTCAAACTAGTCAAGCTCAGGGTATGGGTATGCTTTCACACATAATATGTTTGTATACATTTCTGCAGGTCTTTTCATTTTGGGTACCTCAGTGACATCTGCCCTAGCATCTGTACCCAGATCGGATTCCCGGTGGCCTTGGTCTCCTATGGTTGTCCCCTCTCCTTGAAATGGAATTGCAACCATAGTATCTGACAACAAATGTTTAATGTACTGTTTGATACAAGTTTACTTTACAGGTTTACCGTTTGAACTGGAAATAACCCACCAGCAACTGTCCTGTCCAATACAGATAGCATAGCCGTTTCCTCTTGCTCTATAAAAGTGATTTGGTATGCACCTAAACACCTAAGGATGTTTCATTATTGTATACAATATGCTAATAGAAAGCAGCTGCATTAGTTGTAATGCTTCATAGTTGTGACATGAGTTATGCCATTAGTGTATGATGCTATATATTTTATCCCATGTCAAGACATTTCCAGTGGTGTTTTAATACAACTCTGTAATGATAACGTACTATTTGAATAATCATGTTGGGGTTGAAATGATCCTCACAAACCACATATCCCCCGGCTGTGAGATCATTTGTTGTTATGGAAAGGGAGAGGTCTGCCCCTGTTATATTGATCAGCCACCTCTTTTTTCTAAACATATATTTATGACTACTGTTAGTAAAAGCACAATATGAGTAAGTACAACATTGCCAAGGTCTATGTATTTACATATCACTGAAGCTCATGGCCCACATGGTAATTTATGCTATTTACAACATTGATATTACACTTTAAAGCTGGAGGAGGCCACAGTTCGGTGTAATGTTAACTTACGTAGGTGCTAACGTTATGTGTAATGTACTGTAGCCTATGTCAGACTGTCTGTTGTTACAGCCAATTACTGCACAACGTTTCGGCATGTTTAATTTGTGTAAACAAGTAAGTTAACGTTATGAAATATTGTCTCGATGTTGGTTTAATAAGATTTTGTTGTTAAAAATACTAACGGTACTTTTTTGTATTTAACATTCCAGGGCATGTGCACAAAAGAACCAAATAAATGAATCAGACAATTGAATGGTATTTTTATTTGTTTATTTTATCTTGTTATATTACAACTATAAGACGACATCCTCAAGACTTTTATCTGAATAATCTGCGTCAGTTTTCCACTGTCCCCGGCTGTCACCCATTAGCTTAACATAGCGTGGCTAACTTTAGCCAGCAGGCTAGATAGCTCTAGTCAGTAAGTGGTCGCTACCTAAAAATAAAGTCATTTTTTCCCAAATCCGAACACAAACAAATTACACTAAGCTTGAAATGATCACAAACACTTACAGATTATGACAAGATGTTCAAACAACCCCTCAACAAATCCAGAAAGCCATAATAACCAATTTATTGGTAAAATTCCAATCTCCCATTGACATTAATGCAGTGACGGCTTACTCTGGTCTACATAAAGGGAGATCCCCCCCCCCCCCCTTGGAATAATCGAACGTGGAAGTTGTTAAACGTTTGCGCCTCTCGCTCCGCTTTAACCATCTCTGATATTACTTAGCTAACTGAGCTAATGTTTTCTAGTAGTTATGCTAACAATGTTAGCCATGCTAACTATGTGAACCATGTTACTTAGCTAATGTTTTCTAGCGGTTATGCTAACAATGTTAATGATGCTAACTATGGTAACCATGTTAACTATGCTAACCATGTTACCAGAGCCCGTTTATGGAGAGCCGGATCACTCCCTCAGTGTCCCGCCGACAGGACGGTTACCCCCTCCCCCACCTCCCCCCAACAGTCTAAATCAATTGTATGCACCATATTGCTATGTAGCATAGTAATGTTATACACCATTTGAAAGCTTTGACTCTTGGAAATCCAAAATTACAACTTTTTTCATGTACAATCTGTATAGTGCTTTACATTCTCAGATTAATCTTATTATGTCTCAATTAAATTTGATTCAAAATGCCCCCCTCCCCCTCCTCCGCTTTTGGTGCTACCCTGACTTCTGGCTGCAGTGTAGCTGCAGCACAATAAGTAGATGCAACATATTGGGTACTGAAATATTCACAAGAATCCATAGAAATTGAATCTTCATGTTGTATTATCCAATATTAGTTGTGCAGATGTATAGTCTATCTTATACACACTCATTGAACCAACAAAGTAAATGCAAAAATAGACTTTTTTGTAATTATTACATATTTTGTAGTCAGTCTATATCAGAACACTTGACATACAATCTAAATAGTTCACAAGAAACCTCAAAGTGTTACCTTTCATTTGAGACCAGGATTATGCTTCTACACAAAGGGGTTCATGTGCAGAAAGCATTTGATTGTCAGTATGCATTTTGGATAACAAAAAGTCCTATGGGGAGTTTCAGGCATTTTACAAAACGCATGAGCATACTTTGGCATATAATGGTCTAAAGCACTGATATTTTCATTCTATATTGATCTACTTTTGCACACAGCTTCACAAGACCGGTGCTAGGGCTCAGTTGTGTTTCTAAGTGATATCAAGTGACCTAGAGGGCTGAAATGTATTCAGTTCAGAGATGCTTGTAATCCGGCAGAAAGAAAAAACTATATTCCAGCCTCTGTAACTCTTTGTCAGTGGATCACACAGTTATTTTGACTGTTTCCTACAAAAACTACAGCTTCTCAGCTTTCTATAGAGGTCCAACATTTGATGGTAGGCCCTCAGAAGAGGGGGGAACAATGCCCTTGTAAATAGGCACAGTGCAATTTCAGGCAAAAACTTGAAATTTGTATTGAGATCCATGTGGTTAACTCCATTGTACCTGCAATCTGTTGCAGTTCCGCTAAGGGCGATCACGAATAAGTGCAAAAACAATGGGGGTCTATGGAGCTAGACAGCTAAATTTGTCTCTTTCACCTGGTTGTCATTGAAAACTCCAAGATTTGATTGTGGTTTCTGCAAGCTCAATATGGATTATACTGTAGGTCAAAAGTTGAATGAACGAGTGCACGTCCTTTCGATTTCTTACAGTATGGGTCGTTGGTTGTTGCTTACACACTAGCTTTCTGCTAATGAATGACGTCATTGATACATTTGAAAGGCTTTTTAGAATAAATAAGTGACAAAATATTATACTCAGCGGTGTGTATTTTCTCTGCTCCCTCTTTCAAATGCAACATTTAAATTTCTGGGCAAAATTATATCCTGAGAAAAGTGGATTTTGAGGGGTACAGCTGGGTACATAGACCTCTCTAACGCTCTAACGCTTGCCTACAAAGTAGTCTCAGGTTCTGCTCCCACCTACTTGAATGCCCTCATACCGACATACGTTACCTCCAGACCGCTGCGCTCCTCAGACGAACGACGTCTAGCTCTACCACCGGTACACTCAAGCCAATCCAAACTTTTCTCATCTGTTGTTCCTCGTTGGTGGAACACACTGCCAGCTCCTACAAAGGCAGAGACATCCTTCTCCATTTTCAAAAAACTCCTGAAGACCCAGCTCTTTAGAGAATATCTCCTCTCATAGCAACACTTACAACAAGTTTTACTGATCCTAGCACTCACCAGCCGTCTTAAACACCGTGGTAAAGTTGATTTTATATTGGACGTTGGATATTCGACACATTCGAAAAATCTATTTAGCACTGACTATAAGGGTCGAGTTTGTGTCAAACCAACTTTAATGTGTTTGAACAAGGCCTGCCTATATTACACAAAGCTTCTTTTGTCCAAAAACCCATGTTTTGATTTTATGAATTTTTTTATGCTGATAAAAGATTTCAATCTATTATGCGGCTTCACCTTTTGACTTATCCATACTAAAACACATCTCCTGAACTCGCCTTACTGCCCTTTCTAGTACACAAAGCTCCTTTTTCCCTAAAACATACTCTTTGATTTTATACAATTTTTAATGTTAAATGTTTCAAATCTATTATGCGGCTTGCCCTTTTGACCTACCCATGTCAAAACTCATCTGGTGAACTCGGATTACTGCTCTATATAGTACACAAAGCTTCTTTTTCCCAAAAACCCATTCTTTGATTTTTATAAATATTTTTAATGTAAAAAAATGCTTTAAATGCTTTAAATCTATTATGCGGCTTGACATTTTCACCTACCCATGTCAAAACACATCTGTTGCACTCAGCTAACTGCCCTTCATAGTGCACAAAGCTTCTTTTTTCTACAAACTCACTCTTTGATTTTATATTAATATTTTACGATTCAAAAATGCTATAAATCTATTATGCGGCTTGACCTTCTGACCTACCCAAGTCAAAACGCATCTATTGCACTCAGGTACCTGCCCTACATAGTACACAAAGTTTTTTTTTTTTTTTTTTTTCAAAAACTCATTCTTTGATTTTATATAAATGTTTTACTATTCAAAAATGATATAAATCTATTATGCAACTTCCACTTTCGACCTACCCATGTTAAAACGCATCTGTTACACTCAGCTAACTGCCCTTCATAGTACACAAAGCTTCTTTTTTTCAAAATCTCCCTCTTTGATTTTATATAATTTTTTTACTGTAAAATAATGTATATAAAATCAAAGAGGGAGTTTTTGGAAAAAAGAAGCTTTGTGTACTATGAAGGGCAGTTAGCTGAGTGCAGCAGCTGTTTTTTGACATGAGTAGGTCGAAAGGGGAAGTCGCATAATAGATTTATAGCATTTTTCATAGTAAAAAATTAATATAAAATCAAAGAGTGAGTTTTTGGAAAAAAGAAGGTTTGTGTACTATGTAGGGCAGTTAGATGAGTGCAGCAGATGTGTTTTGAGATGGGTGGGTCAAAAGGGGATGGCACATAATAGATTTATAAAAAAAAAAATACAGTAAAAAAATGTATATAACATCAAAGAGGGAGTTTTTGGAAAAAATAAGCTTTGTGTACTGTGTAGGGCAGTTACCTGAGTGCAATAGATGTGTTTTGACATGGGTAGGTCAAAAGGTCAAGCCGCATAATAGATGTATAGCATTTTTGAATAGTAAAATATTAATATAAAATCAAAGAATGAGTTTTTGAAAAACAGAAGCTTTGTGTACTATGTAGGGCAGTTAGCTGAGTGCAACAGATGTGTTTTGACATGAGTAGGTTATAAGGTCAAACCGCATTATAGATTTAAAGCATTTAAAGCATTTTTTTACATTAAAAAATATTTATAAAATCAAAGAATGGGTTTTGGGGAAAAATAAGCTTTGTGTATAGAGCAGTAATCCAAGTTCACCAGATGTGTTTTGACATGGGTAGGTCAAAAAATCAAGCCGCATAATTGATTTGAAACATTTAACATTAAACATTTTATAAAATCAAAGAGCAGGTTTTAGGGAAAAAGAAGCTTTGTGTCCTAGAAAGGGAAGTAAGCCGAGTTCAGGAGATGTGTTTTAGTATGGGTAAGTCAAAAGGTGAAGCCGCATAATAGATTGAAATCTTTTATCAGCATAAAAAAATCATAAAATCAAAACATGGGTTTTTGGACAAAAGAAGCTTTGTGTAATATAGGCAGACCTTGTTTAAACACATTAAAGTTGGTTTGACACAAACTCGACCATCATAGTCAGTGCTAAATAGATTTTTCGAATGTGTTGAATATCCAACGTCCAATATAAAACCAACTTTACCACGGTGTCTTAAACTGACAAGTAACTGTTAAAAACAGCACTCACTGATGCACTTAGTCTTACTGTACTCTAATGTTTTTAAATTGTCCTAAATTGTTGAGAATTGCTCTAAAACTTAAACTGTTTACCATGTTGTTAGTCGCTTTGGCTAAAAAGCGTCAGCCAAATGTAATGTAATGTAATGTAATAGACCTCCATTCATTCTGCACTTATTAGTGAGCGCCCTCATGTGGAACCAGAACGGGAACTGCAACCAGTTCAGAAACTGGAAGTTTCCCGAGAGTGTGTTTAGACATTCTCTGATGTTACTTAGCTAACTTAGTTAGCATAACTGCTAGAAAAGATTAACTATGTTAACCCTTAGAACCCTAAGCTGTTTTTAGGGTATTTTCACTACCTTTATTCATAAGGATTTATTCTGGTCATTGTACAGTAAGTGCCACACACACATATATTGCACATATTACATATTTTTTCAGCAGAGTCTAGGCTATCCAGATCTGCCATCATTTCATGTATTAGTACTAGCATTGATTTTATTTTTATTTTTAAATAATTAAAATATAAAAAATCTTATATTTCGACATGTGTCTCACCATAGCAAGCTCATAGCTCTACATGCATGTCATGTGTGTGTAGGGCAGACTGCCCTGAATTGGGCAATATAATTGCCATGCTGGAGGGATACTCTGGGGCTGAGCAATTTACAGAAATATGTGGTGTGTGATTTACAGAAATAGGGTTTAGGGTTGTTGCTAGGGTATCCATGGTGGCTACAATGGTTGCTAGGTAGGTGGTGGTTTAACAATGTGAGTGCCAAAAACGCAATATTGCATTTTTTGTTCCCATCCGTGGAGTGCCAACAACGCAATATTCCGAATATGGCCGAATAGTAGGTTTATGCACACTTGCAAACTTCTTGAGGATCCCACATCTTGAGGTTCGCGGGACTCCAGAGGCACCAGCTGCTTCAAATATACCTGTTTGTTGCTTTGCAATGGCATTTTAGCAGCTGCTCACTCTCCTAATTTGCCTGGCAGAAACCTTCCTTATTATGCATTTGTCTGCACGAACCCGCCTGTGCTCTGAATCAGCGACACATTTCTTCACAGTACGATGATCACGCGTAAGTTTTCGGGAAATATCCAATGTTTTTATACCTTGTCCAAGGTAGTGCACAATTTCACGCTTTTCAGCAGCAGAGATCCTTTTTCTTTCCTATATTGCTTGAAACCTGTGGCATGCTTAATAATGTGGAACATCCTTCTTAAGTGGTTTTCCTTTGATTGGGCTCACTTGGCAAACTAATTATCACAGGTGTCTGAGATTGATTTCAATGATCCAAAGAACCCTGAGACACAATACCATCCCTGTAACTAACGTGTCATAAGAGAGGGCCTCACCCTAGAGAACTTGAGTAGTGATACTGGAACGTGCTGTTGCCAGTGACTTGCTCCCGGTATCGTGAATAAACCTGCAGTGATTTCTCACACCTGAGTGTGCCTGGAGATTTTTGACCGTCCGAATGCACCTATCCAGTTGATGGGGCCTTGTCCACGCAAGCCTTTAAGGCAGAATACATCAGTGCAGCCTCCATATTTGACAGGGGACACTTAACGGTAAAAGAAAGGCGTGTAATGACAAGCTGCAGGAGTTTGGGGCTACAGTGCACCCGCTTCCTTATTTGGGTTTTGGGTTGCCAGGTTTTATGAAAAAAGGGTTGAAATTGAAAGTTAGTGATTGTGTATGTGTATGGTGTATTTCATACACAATCTGGCAACCTGGGAAATGTCAGACTAACAGAAAAAAATGAATGGATCCATGATTTTAAAATTAAGTTTGATGGAAATTACGGGACACAAATTATGGGAGTTTTCCAGGAGAAATAACCAAACGTGTGTGTGCACACCCAATTTGTTACTATTCATCCTACCTACAGTCCTGCTAATAAAGCAAAATGAATTGAATGACAAAAATGTATACGAGGAGTTTAAGGCAATACAGACCATCGCACCACATAGCAAGTATAGTCCAGTTCAGAGGACGATAATATCTTTACTTCCTTTATACATAGGTTGCCAAAATGCTAGGGGGGTCCGGGAACTTACCTCTAGGCTCTAGGCAGGTCAGAGGTAGCTCTTACACTTGAGTCTAATGGGCATCCTTACACCAAAAGACACTGAAAAGATTTGGGAAGATTCTTTAAAGACTACAATCTATGAAGAATCTTTCCCCAATCCTGTAAAAGTCTTTAGGTTCAGTGCATTTATTGTGATCTCTCTGTAAATGACGTTACATTTAATTTCTTCCTCAAGCAGACTCCGGTTACACAACACAACATTACACAACACAAAACAGAAATACAACTATTTTTCCTTTTTTAATATAGTGTTTTTTATACACAATAAGGTGTAAATCCTTTGGTTGGTCACTAGCACTGTGTATTCATTCACATAAGTACATTCACACTGATAATTATTAAGACAAAGTGCGCTGCAAGTACACAGATGGTGCACTCATTAAGGTGCATTTTCGTTCAGTTGTGAAGACATACCATACATAACATAATGAATAACAAAAATAATAATTATTTAATAATTGTCTGCATGCATGATTATCATGCTACGTAATGTTTCAAACACAGCTTTGGGGGTGTAGACTATAATTGCTAAGCCTTAGAACATTGATCCTCAACCAGGGTCCGTGGAGGTACTGCAGGAGGTCCGCATTATTTCACCCTAAGCATTTTTTTCCTCTTCCAAAAATGTAAAATGTTTGATAGGCTACATAAACATAAATAGAATGTAGAAAAGATGCTATGCAGTACATCTAGTTTGTATTACATGAATGTGTGTTCATTTATATATGTTCAACACTTCGATTGTGTGTTCTGTTTCCCAGTACTCATTTTGAGAATGCACTTTGTGCACTCTGACACTTTTGTTCTGGAACTTCAATCCACTGTACTTTTCCTGTTTTAGAATGTTGTTACTGTCAAAGTTGCCTTTGTGTATTTATGCATGATGAACTCTCACTACCAATCGGTTTTCCCAAGTGGGTACTTATGCTATTGCTGTAGCCCCATACCTCTCCATATTTTATATAGAGGCCTGAATCACCTTTGCAGATAACAGGGTATATAGTCTCAATGGAATCACTTACACTTGGCCTGTATAATGAACTTCAAATTGTGTGTCTGGAAAACATTGTGCAGCCTGGATGTGGGAGTGAGATGGAGTTGTTATAACTAGTACTAGAAAATGAACACTAGTAAACCTATCTAGCTATCAGAACATAGTACTATTAGAACATAGCAGACCCCAGCCAAATTATATAACTTTAATTCATGGAAAGGCATCATTTATGAGTCATTTTTGCGTTTGTATTTAATTTTGTTTAATACGTTTATTAACTTGTTATGTTGTGCATTATAACAAATTTGTCTTTAGTATTTACTTTCTTATATTGCATTCACCAAAGTATAAATCAAATTTGTGTTGTCCCCTCTCACTACCAAATACTTCTGTAGCAGTCCCAGGCCGTCCCTGCAGATGCATTCCATCCAGATGTGATCTCAGGGATGCTTGGCCGGGGAGAGTCCCCAGTAAGTCAGCTGAACTGAAGAATGTATTTCAGAAATCTGTTATGAATGATTCTGATTTAGCATTAGTGGATCCATCTTTATTGTGTTATGCTGCTATGCCTGTAACATTTTACTGTAAAGTGTCATGCATCACATAATTACCATGGGAGAGTTATGTGTGTTCTTGATTCTTCTCAATGTTATGGGGTTGCTCTGTTCTATGGGTAGTGTTAGTGACACACCACAACTGCCAGATGTCACTGTAGAACTAAGAACAGAACATATTGTGTATTCTAGTCCTTTTCTGTTTTCTGCAGCCATTATTTCATTTCTATTATAAAGTACTAATAACTTCTGCACTCATATCATTTTGTTGCTTTATTTTGTAATAGCCATCTTCACTCTAATAGCCTAAAGTTATGAGGCTATAGAAGGCCTAATGTAATGATCATAGACTGTATAAAATAGGTTATGATGCCAGCAGGGAAAGATACTGTTGAATGCAAGTTGTCAGCACATTTGGTAAAACACAAAAAATGCAGTCAATCTTCCTTTTTGAGAAACATTTATTATTAATATTGGATCATTATTAAATGACATAGTCAAGTGGTAGCCTGGGTTTTCCCATGCTGCCTTTGCGCGCGCAATTTAATTCACGCTGCTAGGCAGCCTGGATACCATGGAGCAAATTTTCGCCTCAGTTACAGTAGGGGACCAATCACAGAACGGAGGGAGGGCAGTAAGACGATGACGACACACCGTAGCCGTTATGAGCCACGTACAAACGCATTTGATAGACATTCGTTGCGCCCAATAAACGGCTCTGGGCATTCGTAAAATTACGTTTCAAATACGATAAAATGAATGCCTAGTTCCCAGACCCCGTCTCATTTGAGATGAGGGTATGACGTTAGCCAGGCTAGTCAAGTGGCAGAGGCAGAGCAAGTATTATCTGATATTCTTAACCCTTAAAGGTGTAGGTTTTTGAACATTCTAAGTTCCGCAACAATTGAAGGTTCTAAAAGTCTATGTTGAATTCAATGAACCCAGATATTCTTTAGAATGTTCATTTCTCAACATTCCCGTCACACCGGTGTGACGGTACTCCTTTAAGGGTTAATGTATGTAAATAAGTATGTTGGTATATTTCAAATAAAATCTATCAAAACATCATGTCTAACAAAATATTAGAAAGAAATGGCAAAGCAAGCGGTCAAATTAAAGTCATGGCTTCTTAGACCAATGTGGGTAATGACAATTCAGTTTTCACCAATTCAGGCAAATTGCTCTTCTTTTTCTTTGTCTTTGAAGGCACTTTGAACAATTTCCTTCACTTTGTTTGTTTCCTCCTCGCGTGGTGGAGGCATTACTGCGAGTAGATCTCCCTCAATTTGCTTCAGTCTGGCTTGCGTCTTCATCTCAAATTTCCGCTTGTTTTCAAGGACAAGTCGTCTTATTCCATCTTGTGCCTCTTCACAAGCGGTCTGGAGACCAAGTCGCTCTGTTTTAAATTGTGGGTTGTTGGGATCAAGGGCCATCAGTCTGCCCAGGCTACTGACACGGTCCATCAGGTATTTGGCAGAGACTTCGGCATAAGTCCCCGAGATCATGTTCACCAGACTGGCAATGTTGGAGGCTTGGAAAGCCTGGTTGTAAATCATATCTTTCATGAACATCCTCGAGGAGTACATTAGAGATGAGTTTGAGGCCTTTGTGGCTGTTTTCAGGAAATTATTCAGACAGGTGCTCAAGCAGGTCTTGACAATGTTGGACACCATCTGAAAGAATCGCACCATTTTCTCCCATTGCTCCTTCACCCTCCCCATGGCTTCTAGACCTTTCATTAGCATCTTGATGGTGGTGTTGAAATCGATCTCCTTGACCTCGCAGTTTCTCATCGTCACCAGAATCTCAGTCAGCTCCCGTTTGTTCTTCTCCATGTTGTCGACACTCTTCTGATACATCTCCCTCACCATGTCCAGTTGGGCGCGGCTTTGCTCGATGCGCAGTCGGGCGTTGTCGGTCGCAATCTGACTTGCGCTGTTTGTTTCTGGCCCACTGGCTTGGCTTTTGCTCAGCTGAGGTGGTTTAACAGTGAAGGCAGCTGTGTTGGTGTGGCATTTGCCCTTTGAGTCAAATGATTGGGCCAGGCCGTTTATTTCCTCAATAAGGGAAATGAGCTTGTTTGCAGCCTGGTCTGATGTAGGTTTTAGTTCAGGCCTTGCTTGCTTCCCTACTACGTATTGACCAAGCTTTACACACAGGATAATGCCTTTCTCACAGATTTGCAGAGCAAGCGCTTTTGGCTCACATTCATTCTCAGATTTGATGGATGATAATATCCTCTCGAAACTGCTTTTCTGAAAATTTGAATTAGCTGTTTGACGTTTCTGATCGTAAAGTGCTGTCTCGTTGATCTGCCTGTTTTCATCAACAAACATTTTCAAAGATTCACAGTGGGTCAAAAGTTCAGACGATTTGGAGAAAATGTTGTTTGCAGCAAATGGATCAGTTGCCTGCCTCTGTGGTTGAACCCCCTGGGGCTGTAAGGTGTTTAGGATTTCAGTAGTAGATGAGAGTTGGTTGGCAGCGATAGACAATAAATTGCCTCCAGTGAATGTGTTAACTACACCCTGCAGAGCAGCAGTAACACTTGATGAGAGCCCTTCAACCAGGTTCATTCCAATAATTTCCCACCCAGTTGGTAGAGAGTCCATCGACTCATTGAAGCTCATTTGTGCATCGCTGAGCTGCTTATCCATTTCCTTAATAGCTTTTTCGGCACGCGTGTTGGCTTCGTCTGATGCCTGCTTGCGTAGTTTTGCCTCCTCTATCTTGCGCTTGACATTTTCAAGTTCCTCACCGTAGCTCTGTTTGGCATTAGTGCACGCTTCAAGGAGCTCCTGGATCAACTCAATGACTTTCATGAATTTCTTTTCCGTCCGCTCAGCTAATTGCAGGCAGTCCTGTGCCATGTGGTCGATGTTCTCAAGCTGGTCAGGGAGAAGGGTCTGGATAAGCTCATCATTGTCCTGAAGGAGGATCGTCACGGACACCTTGATGTACTCTGCCACATTCCCAGTGTAGAGGCGGATTTGATCCATGTTCTTGTGGGCCTCATTGAAAGCTGCCCAGCCAGCATTGCAGACTTGCATCAGGCAGGCACGGAAGGATTCTGGGTATCTGATGTGCTTGAAGCCGTCTTTGGGTGGATTTTTGTTGATGGAGAAATCGACATTTGATGATATGAAAACTAACTCTCCCATTATTGCGATGGACAGGGGTCCAGGGGTCAGGTACTCTTCCCAGTTAGTATAAGGCTGCATGAGCAGCTTTGTGTCATCTCGACCATCTGATGCCTTGGAAAGGCGCTGGGTAGCCTTTGTAATTGCTGATGCCATAGTTTATCCTGGGGAAACAATACAATTTTATGATATTATACAGACATTCACATTCATGCTATATCAGAATGTTTTACCTGTAGAGAAATGCTTGTTTTGCAGTTGTCAAAAATGCAATGACTACTGAAGTGAAAAAAAAAACTACTATTACTGTGTAGTGTGTAACGGTCAAATAAAAACAGTGAAACAGAGTCAGTCACATGAGTGGGTCAGTATAATCATAGTAATGTTTTTGGTTAAATAATTTCTTCAAAAACCTTATTATTGTTGACTGTTTTTCATTTGCTGACTCGTAAAGATTCTTAAAACCTTAAAAACCTACTTTACATTGTACAACACAATAACATCTGACTTGTTATGTTGTTATTGTGTTTTATTGTGTCAATAACATCTGACAGGTTATGTTTTGACGAAAACAAAAAACACATTTTCAGAAATGGAGACATCGATCTTAATAATGCCTTGTGGTGAACTTTTTATTTTCCACCATATGCAAATTAGGCCCTATATTTTGCATCATATATCCGATGGTATCTAAATAAAATGTGAAAAGTCTACCCTTATGTTTTGGATTAGAATGACACTGTGAATCATCATAAAATGTTTAGGTGACTAGCTAATTGTGAGTTCAGTGATGAAATTTCAAAAATGTCAAAGTTTAAAGTTAAAGTTACACATACAGTAATGTAACTTTTCATTTATGATCACATTCTGGAGCCGGAATTGCCTATATTAGTGTCCAGGAGGAGGCATTGTTTGATAGGCCTTCTCCTGCAGCCCTCCGTCTTGAAGAAAGATTCTAGAGCGCTTGGGCTAGATGGGTCATACTAGCCTGGGTGTTCCCATGCTGCCTTGCGCGCGATTTGATTCACGCTGCTAAGGCAGCCTGGAGACCATGGAGCAAATTTTCGCCTGATAGGGGACCAATCACAGAACAAGGGGGAAAGCAAGACAATGATGAGCTATGCACAGACGCATTTGATAGACATCCGTGGCACCCAATAAACGGATCTGGGCATTTTTTTCAAATACGAGAAAATTAACGTTTGGTTCCCAGACCACGTCTCATTGACAAGTGGTGGCGCTAGCCAGGCTAGGGTCATACCACTCTAGATGGGTCAGCAGTCATCAAATCAAGTTAAAGATCTTTCCCCCCTTCATCAAAGTAAAATTGTAAAGGGCCAACAGAGTAGATGTTGAATGGGACTGCAGTGAAGTTAAAGGAGCTATGTGGAATACTGTAGGCGTTGAGTTCTCTTGAACATAGGCACATGACACTCTTCCATTGACTTGCACTGTATTTAATACAGCAGCCACACGTGGTACAATGTGGTATTGCAAAAGAGCTGGCTTGGTTCCAGCAGGTTTACATGCTAATTTCAGTGGCTAGAGTTATTTTGATATTATGTTTGAAATGGTTGTTTCACATTCTGATGCTATTTCTAGGTCATTTTCATACTTTATACTAAACAACTTCACATTTAAAGCACCTTTAAATTGGCATTGAATATGTCATCTCCAATACACCTGGGTTAGAGGGAGCCAATGATAGTAAGCCATTATGGTCAACTCTTCCACAGGCAAACCAGTCCAACGTTGAACTCCTAAGTTGTGGCTGCAAGAAAGGCTGCTGGGGACACTTGTTGCACTTGTCTACTTAGACTATGCAACTGATTGTCAGACAAGTTGTTTTTTTAGGCAGCAGTAAAACAAAGTTTAAGTAACTTTAGATTTTAAGTTTAAGAATTATATGCATAAGGCTGCAAAACCAGAGAAGTTAAACATTCAGAAAATGTCAAATAAATAAGTAAATATATTGCATTGCATATTTTCATTTTATTTTTGTTTGCAATAAAATAGAAATCAATAAACTAAACAAAGTGTTGATGTTTTATTAATTGTTCACATTATTTTAGGGATAGGTTATTATAGATACCTCTGTAAATCACACTCCAAATGCAAAAAAAAGCCTTATAAAGTGCACAGCTACGGAATCCAGCAGGTATCACTTTTACTAAATCTAGTAAAGTCCCATCAGAGCAGGGGCGTCCCTCTCTGTCTTCAAATAGCTCTTGAAGACAACTCTTCCAAGAACACCTCCTAGCACTTCTGACAATCTCACACACCTGATACACACTTACTGTACCACGCTCTCCCCTCCTCTACCTCCTTCCTCTCCACTTCCTCTCTCCTCTACCTCCTCTTCTACCACTTCCTCTCTCCTCTACCTCCTTCCTCTCCACTTCCTCTCTCCTCTACCTCCTCTTCTACCACTTCCTCTCTCCTCTACCCCCTCTTCTACCACTTTTCCTCATAACCATACTTGACAAGGCACTCCTATCCTCTTGTACTAGTACTGACAGATTCAGTGGTAATATACAGCAATTCCTCTGTATAGTTTAAAGGCTTCTATTGCTGTAGCTTTAGCTTAAATGTTAAAATGCTTAAATGTTAAAAATGAAATGTCATTCTATTGCTGTAAGTCACTTTGGGTAAACATGCCAAATGAATAAATGTAATGTAAATGTAAATAATGCCCTCATTTTACTAGATTGTGCACTCATTTAAGTAAATGGTGTATTCATTTCACTATCAATTCACACAATTTTGTAAAACGAGCACACATTTTCTTGATATACAATGATAAAACTCTCAATGACACACCTCTCGGCCTCCTACAGCTCTACTGTATGTCAGTGTGGAGGAGATTGTGAAGGAGACAATGAAGAATATGAAGTTTGTTCAACAACAACAAAACAATCAAACAAATGTGTTTCTATATATTTTTGAAGTAAATGTTTGTGTTTGATGCTTTTTTTTGGAAAATAAGTTGCCAGGGTGATACTAAATAGGTAATCGCTGCATTATCAGGTCTATGGTCGGGGATTATATCTACACACTATAGCCTATTCACTTTAAATTTTATGATGATGTTATATGGTGCATGTAGGTCTGTAGGTCCTAGTTAGCTAGCACTTTCAATCGCAGGAAGCATAAATTACAAGAAGTGTTTCTTTTGCAAAAGCTCATATAAGAATTTTATAAAATGTATTAACAAAAAATATTTTACAGGTCTTAGTTTTCTGTAACCTTAATATTAGGTAGATCTGAGGAAGTGCAGAAACTATTTTCCTGGATTTTGTCTGATTTGACACCGAATTACCCAAATGTCAAACAATTTAGATGGGTGAGATCAAGAATATTTCACTTGAGTGTAAGTACATGCACACAGTTTAGTCTAATGTTCTAAAGGAAATACACTATATCAAACATACATTGGTTTGGACATTTTGCATAAAAGCATAAAACTTGTCAAGTTTGGTGCCCTGAACATTTTCATGTCATCGCAAAAACTCCTTGTGTCTGCCAATGTGACCATTTTACTTTCCACCATAACGGAATAATGTATTTTATATCTCTTAAACCAAAGATTACACAGAAAAGTTAATGTTAATTCACACAATTTGATTGTCAAGGATTACAATGATACAGTAGAGTAGACCTAGTGTCAGAATTTCTTGTTTCGCCTTGCATAGACTGTTGAGCTGCAACTCGTGGAAGCACTAACTCCCAGCCCCTCCCACAACCACTGGAACGTGGTTTGTTATATATATATTTTTTTTTTTTAAGTATATTTTTTGGGCTTTTTATGCCTTTAATGATAGGACAGTGGAGAGTGACAGGAAGCGTTGTTTGATGTTTACGAGCCCTGTGTCGTCAGACCGGGCTTTTTCACAGTGTATTGAGGGGACAGGCAGCTAGCGGATCAATCAGAGATGCCGATTTGAGACAAAAACTCATAGTGCTGAAACCATGCAAAAACTCATAGTGCACCTTTAAGAATAAAACAAGGTGTGATTGCTTTTTTGGTAATGTTTATAGAGTTAAAATGGTATATGTATGGAAATACTGTAGCTCAGTGTATATAGTCATGTTGTGTATAAAGTGTCAATGGTGTAGCATGTTTCATTCATACATAAATACACTTACTTGGTTACATTGTATACCAATGCATTTTCATTGTTGTCCCTGAGGCAAAACAATGATTTTGACTCTATTTATTTATATATGGTACAACATTGGCACTTTGTACACTAAATGCCCATACACTGAGCTACTTTCACATAGATTTTTAAATGCCTAGCTACCCACATACTATTTTCACCCTTTGAAAATGACCGAAAAACACAACCTCCTCTTGTTTTAACCTCCAGTCCAAGGGCTGAAAATAACATAACATGACGGTGTAGCAGCAGGCTTGTCTGATTTGACACGGAATGACCCATTTAAGAAATATATAGTAATCTACATGTTATTTACATCAGCAATGGACATTTGTTCTATCATTCTATTGTTTATCTGTTTTTTTGTCTGACTGAAAAAAATAACATTTTATCCACAATTAACCATTTTAAAGACCAGTTAACAAAACTTTGCCTACCAAAAGTCCTCTTGAGGATTTTCTGTAGATTCACCTTGAAGTGCTGTGGATGCTCAGTTCTGGTTAGAGGAAGTCACTTGGAAAAGGCATGTGCTTTTATGCAGACGTGAGCTGAGCTACATCAGCAAAGCAGGTGTGACACTGCTACTTTAAAAGCTGGCCTCTTTAGAGCCCTGTCCTCATCAACAGCAGCTGTAGAACATGGCAGAACATTGGTAAATACATTGTTTGTAACTTTGAGCTACTAGTAATGTTACTTCTGTAGACAGAATCATTTTTAAAATCTATCTGAGTATTTGGAAATTTAGAGTAATTATAATCTTAAAAGACTATTCATACAGTAACAATTTGTTGTTGAAATAGTAAATGTAATAGTAACAACACACAGTATGACATCTACGGTAACAATGCAAACAAAATGCTCAAATCTATAATGTGTTTCCTCTTCTCTTCCTTTACTCAAGGCAAATGTCACAGTTGGTTGAGGACTTCAAGAGCACAGTGCTTCCGTCCCTCAAAAGTGGAATTGCTGCATTTAATGGTCTAATATCCACTCTCTTGACCACAAATACAGATATAGTCACTAAGGAAATGGATTCATTTAGGACTCTTCGCAGCAGCATGGAGGAGGTAAAGGAGTACATGTCACAGTCAGAGGAAGCGGCAAGTACTAGGCTGAGACAGGTAGATGAGCTCACTGAAAATTTGACTGCCAGAAAGGGAGATCTTGAGAGGAGGCAAAGTGAGAAGAATCAGAGGCTTAGAGACTTAGAGTATAATTTGGAGAGAAATAGATACATGTTAAAGCAACATTACGACTCCTTAAGGAAAGCCACAGACAACAAGTGGAGAGCACAGTGGCAACTTCAAAATCTACAAAACAAAATGAAGGAGGCAGAGAATAAACGAAATATTGGGATTGGGCTCGCATTCATTCCCGTTGTTGGGTGGATCGCTGGTGAGTTGATCAATTTCAAAGAAATGTCAAGAGTACTGTAACAATGTCTCACACATTGATAATGTCTAGTTCAATAGACATCAAGTTAAGTGTTTAGATACTTTGTATTGTACTTTGTGCTTTCTTTTACACAGGAGGGATACTGATTGGTGTTAGTCAGGGAGATTTAGAACAGGCTTCCAGAGCAGCAGATGAAGCAAACCGAGGTGTGAACCTATTTCAACATCAGATCAACACCAGCTCCCAGAAGCACTCCGAGTACGAGAAGCAGATCAGCCAGGTGAGGGTGGAGATGAGTCAGGTGAGCGCTGATGTGGAGAGAATATGGCAGGACCTGAAGACAGTGAAGAACCAGCGCACAACCATAGCCAATTTCCAAAGCAAGATAAAGAATGCAGTCAACCTCCTGGGTCAACTGGCCGGCACGGCATCGGTGGCGGAGGTCCAGACAAGAGTCTTTGTGCTTCTGGGTCCTGTTATCAGCGTACTGGAGAATGTGATTGAGCTGGCTGGTTACATTACTCAGCAGTCTCTTCTCTGTGAGGACTTCTCTGTGAGGGCTCTTATTGTCACTCTGCAGCAGAATCACGACAAGCTTAGGGCCATTGAGGCTGATAAAGATGCAGACCAAGACAATGATTTTTATTGAGTGTTTAATCAAATAATCTGTTCTTCTCAATTTTTTAGAACCCTGTCACTCAATGTATGTGGGAATTGTCGTGCTAAAATATCTATACCCTGAGCTAGGCTTAACTGTGACTGTTGCCTTATCCACCCATAATTAGCTAAATCCCCATGCGGCACACATATGGTCTTTGCTCATGGGTTAGAATTTTATCATACAGAATGCATATCATTATTGTCATTTATAATTTTGTTATTTTATCAGGCAGTTGTATACCTTTTTTAAAAAGCCTGTTATAGGCCTTGTTGAAAAACTCTTTTCTTCTCATACAAACATGTATGTGCAATTCTCTCTCAATAAATGCATATATGTCTCATCTCTATTAATTTCTCTGAAGGCTAAAAAGTATGAAAATATACACACATGGTTTAATAACTACATCAGTTCACAGTATGTAGTAAAAATGAGTACACTCCCTTCAACAGTAAGATACATTTCTATTTTCAAATAAAGTAGGCCAACACAATTATTTGATAGACAATATTTAAATAAATATTAGTTAAGCTATATAATTATATTACACTACTTATATTATTATATTATATTATATTATATTATATTATATTATATTATATTATATTATATTATAGTCCAACTTAAGTGTTAAGAAACATAATTACTGTGAAAGAATAGGAAAAGGAAGCTCATCTTTGAAGTCATGTAATATGCTTCCCTACAGCACTATGTTCACCATTGTGTTTCCTACAGTTGTGGGCTTTGGGGAATATTCTGGGTTTTGCATACTGGAAAATTGCATGTAACACTTTTGCTTTCAATATTTTGCCATATGCCTACTACATTTGTGAATTTATCAATGAAGCTACAACTTCCCTACACCTTGAGAACCCACATATCCCCAGAGAAGTTTTCTATCATCAGTCTAGAAGCAGTGGTAAATATTTTGAGAAATTATGATTAATCTGACTCCATAAAATTAAGAATTTGACCTCCAATAATTACCAAGTAGTAGAGTAGTGGCATGGCATATGAGGGAGATATATAAATGGTGGTAAAATTATAATGTATTAACCAGTAAACCATAAACTTAATTGTAAAGCAATATCATTCAATTTAATGCAGATAGGTACTGTACAGTATATGCACAAGTTAAATGCCAGTTGAACAAAGTAAACTTAACCAAATAACAAACATAAACATAACAAATTATACAGTTTTTTTTAATGCTTAAACACAACTGTGATTCTAGCACAATTTCTAAAACTATTAATACTTATAGCAAAACCACACACTCAGTTTGCAAAACTAAAAGCACAAAAACTGCTTTGCACTCAGTTTGCAATTTTGTAACACACACTTTGCACAACTGTAGGCACAATGGCTATTATTTACACTATTTTGCTACTTTCTCATGTGAAAACTGTTTTAGATAATTAGTTCACTTTGCAATCAGCCTAAACACTATAAATAAGCCACTTGTAATGTACAATGGGTACAATGGAGGGAGCAGGAGTGAGAAGAGAAAGAAATAGCCCTTTTACAGACAAAAAAACAGTCTACATGTGGGGATATTGTCATGTCAGGCCTGGATACGTCATTCCAGAATATATTTTTCCCGGTGCCTTGGACTAGGACATTGCATGTGATGTAGACAGAATTTTGAGAGAGATGACCCGATGTAGACTGATTTGTTTTGTCTCAGTGAAATTGCTATTTTGTGTTTTGACTTGGAAAAACACACTTGTGTTTGTTTTGATGTGCGTAACTAAATACCAATACTTGAAGTTTGGATCCCTGTATGTTTACAGAACTATGACAAAAGTATGACCTCAGACTGACATAGTCTACCTTGTGCACAGAGAAAGCAAAAGCCAGATGTGTTTTTTATTCAGACCATCAGTGTGTAGTTGGCACATTGTGTGCTTACTATTGTGATGGCTTGTGTTTACTGTAGTTATAGTTGTGTTTAAGCATTCAGAAAAAACTGTAAATCCAGAACAGAACAAAGACATTCCTCAAGTTACATAAAAATGAACATGGAGACACCTGAATCACCAGGGCATCTCTGTTATCTGTGATCAGGGGGTGTGAGTGCATCTAATCAGAGAGGGTATCAAATATCCCAGGTTACAGAATTTGTATTTCTTGCATGGAGACCTTAATATGATACCAGACATGTATGGATTATCATTTCTCATTTGACAAATACAGTTAGCGCCCAGGTATTTTCCTGTGGTCTAGGACAGTGATTCTCAAATGGGGGTTCGTGAAGGCACTCCAGGGGGTACGTGAGAATTTAAAATATACATATATTTAAAAAGTAGAATCCATGCAAAAATTCTTTAAAAACAATTATTTAATAAATATTTCAGGAAAATATAAGTTCATAAAATTAATTTTATATTTCATTATCCTAAAGTCCCCCCCATACCAGGATGGTTCGACCCAACCTGTCACATGCCACCCGCCATCACCTGTCAATCACTTTTGTATGTGTTTATCAGTTCCAAAGTTTAATAAATTAGCCACTGATGGCACAGTGCTCTGTTTTAAGTCATTTTTAACTAAAAATGCTTTGCGCTGGTTAGGGGGTACTTGGCTGAAAAAATATTTCACAGGGGGTACATCACTGAAAATGTACCAGTTCAATGTATGCATAAACAGACGTGCTGTGATTACAAAAGCTTTCGTCAATATGAGACCTTTCCACTTGTTTAGGTATGCAAATGCTGGCCTTACAGTCCTATAGTACTAACTCTTTTGTATTACTAACACTCCTTATCAACTATCTCTGCTATTATTTTATTTTCTTGACAGTTCGTCTACTCTGGGTGTCACAAAGCAGTACACTTCTGAGGAGGAGCTAAACAACATTTTGAAGGAAGTCAACAGCATGTTTTTTTGTGCTGAACAACATCTAGTGTGTGTGTGGTCATGGTTTCGCAAATTAAACTTGCATGCAAAGGATGTTGTACTGCCACAAACATCACCCCTGATGCTTTGTCTCAGTTAACTTGTTTAGTTTTAGTTGATGTCTAAATGCAAATCCTCTGTATATGCTGTAATTGAATCTGCAATTGCAAAAATGGTGGAAGATGTGCATAATGATTTACCAGAATTAGCATGAAGCAAATTCAGACGAGAAAATCCTGTTCTGTCCTTTGTGACTGTATACAGAACTTACAGGCCTAGACTTTTAAATAGATATGGGTTTAATCAGAGAGGGAAGTTTGGTAGAGTAGTTGTGTGCACATTCCACCTTTCTTTGGACCAGTTGCAGGACAAAGTATTTTAGCGTAAAACAAAAAAGAGCGAATGTCTGCACACAGGAGTTTAGCTCCCAATTTTTGAGTTAAAACAAGCAACGTTTTGTCTGGGTCTTCTTCAGGCTGATGAGTCAAAACTTTGCTGGTTTTATTTAAAAAATTGGGAGCTAAACTCCGATGCGTGGACATTCCCTCCTTTTTTGTTTCAGTCAGAGATCCACATATTAGTTTTATGAAAGCCTATTAAAGCATGTGTCAAATAAACTTCATAATAGCTTCATAAAACATTTTCCAACCATTTTTGTACTTAGCTAAAGCTGTTTTAACCAGTCAGTTAGGAGATTTACAAGGCCCTTTAGCACACAAACACACACACACACACACATGCTCGTTATCACTCACTCTCACTTCAGCACATAACACATATATTTATCATCATTTGCTAATGAAGGAATAAAGTAATTTTGGATCGTGAATGTTTACAAGCATCCATTCCTGCTGAAATTGCCATCCAGAGTATCATAGTTTAGAAACGTGCAGTGTTTATATGGAGTTGAAAATGGTCATCTGAATGCCAAAAGCATCCTTCAGAGCCCTGATCAAAGCATACACTGATGTACAGTGGAATGTAGAGAAAAACAGCTAGACAAGATAACAGAAGGCATCACAATATATTGGATAATTCACTAATACACAAAATAATGATGCCCCAATGTCCTAATTTAAGGCAATACAATTAAGTTCTAATGTTGTCCAAATTCAGACTGTTGTCCAGCTGGAAATGTCTGACTGTATCTGTATGTGATATGCCCTGTAATGAACAGGACTGTGCCTTATTCACTGTAAGTCGCTCTGGATAGGAGCGTTAGCTGAATATATAGTGTATATACTTTTTTGATCCTGTGAGGGAAATTTGATCTCTGCATTTAACCCAATCGGTGAATTAGTGAAAGACAAACAGCACTCAGTGAACACACAGTGAGGTGAAGCACACACTAATCCCGGCGCATCGAGCTGCCTGCTACAACGGCGGCGCTCGGGGAGCAGTGAGAGGTTAGGTGTTCAAGGGCACTTCAGCCGCAGCCTACTGGTCGGGGCTCGAACCGGCAACCCTCCGGTTACAAGTCCAGAGTGCTAACCAGTGGGCCACGGCTGCCCCCAATGACATATGTTTTATGTTTTTAAAATGTTTTATATGTTACAGTGCTGCAGCATTACTTGAACTTGAAGCTGAACTTGAACTTGAACTTGAAGACAGAAAAACATGCCACTCACATGCAGCCTCTGGGGGTAAAAAGGTTGGGGATTATATTGAATTATATAACATTTTGATCGCAAAATCACTGACTGCACCTTTACGTTTTTGTAGAACATCTGAAGCACACAACGTAGATGCAATGCAACAAGAAAGTAAAGCCGTTGGCAACTAAAATGGTGTTCCACCATACATAGATGTGCATGCATAGAACAACTTCATAACAATGGCAGAAATAGGTTAGGTTCTTGAGCCCAGCGACACATGCATACAGCGTCACAATACATACCCCCCAAAAAAGTGTAACTAATTTGGCCAACATCAAATCAATGTAAAACGCTGGTTTTGGCTGAAAACAATTGAAGACATGTTATGCTAACAAGTCCAACATCACATCTCTGGTGGGGTGGCATCATTTCTGGTGGGGTGGCACTTGGGGTGGCGGTCTGGATTCTGGGGGTGGCCTGTGCCACCTTGTGTCCCTTGTTTCTTTTTTGTGTTTAATCATTCAATGCCAACCACTAAATAAAAGCTTTTAGAACATACACTGTAGGCTAAAGTGTATGGAGAGATCACATAGAAGGGCCAGTAAGTGATAAAACAGGCTACATAATTCTGATAGAAAACATAGTCAACAAGCAGATTTTGAAACTGCCATTTCCAGTACTCACTTTCAAACAGAAAACATCATCATTTTCTGATGTTTTTTCCAAGAACCATTTTTGTCACTTAAGGGCAAAAAAGAGAAACAAAGCATGCTATTTGTTAACCACCAGTGCACTTTGTGACATACAAGTATGCATTATAGACAGAACCTCATAACACTTTGGTCAAATTGGTTGTGCTGTGCTGCTGATTCTGTTCTTTTATATTCTTAGGACAGCAGCTTTTTAGTAGCACATCTGCATTTCAATGTGTTTTGTTTTTTGCAATGTATTTCACACATCATCTAGTTAACAAACAAACAAAACCAGCACACTACCCTGGACATAAGATGGCCTGTGAGATAATACTTCTAAAATGTTCCTGTTTAGAATAAGTATTTATATTTGGGATATTAAATATTATATTTTTTCTGTACACATGTGGTTGCCAATATAATAAAAGCACAAAAGAATAGATTTCTTTCCATTTATGCCAGTCATAAAAAAGTCAGAAATGTAGTAGCACTCACATTTTGCCAGATGGATTTTAGCTTAAAACAAAACACTGTAAAATTCAATGTGAAATGACTGAAAGCAAGGACAATTGGAAATGTTTTCATGGAGAAGCTTGCGGTTCCTGAGAGACCCTGAGCCACCACTTCCCACCACCCTACTCAGCTGCACTAATAACAACACATAAAAGATAGAATTGCATGTCCCTGCTGAGAGTGTTGTCAAGGCAGTGGATTTGGGAATGAACAGTTGGGAATTCCAGTCATTGTCAGTTTTTACGACAGTTTAAGAAGGGTACCCCCATTGGAGAACTGTGCCTTCCCCTCAGATTGCTCAACTCCAGTGTGCTGAAATTGAAGAGAAACATATATGGCTTATTTATGCAGTTTGTTTGTGGTAAGTACTACATTTGTTATTACAGTCAAACATTTGATCTGAACCTTGGGATACATACCTAATGTTCTGTGTGATGTTATGTTGCTGACACATCTAAATGCTGTTAAGAGTAGTTGTACATGTAAATGTAAGAATAATGTGTTTGCCCGTTTTTCTCATGTTTCATTATGTACTATGTGTACCAGGGATATTTACGGCTGTTATGGTGACTCTGTACATTGGAAAGACATGGCCAGTTTCACAACTTTGCAAAGAGGGAGAGCACAACACAACTGTAGAGGTATGACTACCATGTTGTTTTTTGTAAAAATCAGGATTTCAACTGCACTAACAACAGTTATACTCTCAAAAGAATGATGAATAATTGTTTAGAAAATGTACTGTAGGTTTTCAAAAGTAATGTTTAGTGTGTATAATCTATCATGCCCTTTGTTTATCAACCTTTGCTTTAAAGGTAATCTATACTTTTTCAGAGCGCTCTTTGGCCAATTCTCTGCGGCGGGAGAGCCTGAAGCTGGACCGCACATTGCGCTCTCTGGGTGTCCAGTACCAGCGAGAATTAGCAGGCTTTCGGAATGTTCAGATGGAGGTGCAGAGGGCACTTGAGCGTCTGGACGGTGCCAACGCGGCCGTTGCACAGAGACTTCCTCTCATCCGGGGCAGCTCCCCTGCCAGGTGTTCTTCTTTTCCCTCCCAGACACCTTTGCAGTCCTGCTGCCCAAACCACATTGTGTGCTCCACCTGTAACCTGCGCCTGCGCCTGGCCGACTCTGTCACACGTCGCTTCACCCCGAGCCTGTGGACCATGTATAGCCACCCCCCTAATGCTCCCAGTCATGGTGGCCACTACCGGATGCCCAGTTTTGTGAAGCAGCGCAATCTTTCAGCGTCTGATAATTCGCTTCGCTACCTTCCCTTCATGTGAGTAGGTTGTGTTGCCATTTGGACTTTCCAACATGCTCCAGTTAAATTTTAATGCATTATGTGTAACATTATGTGTGCACAGAGCATTTTGGCCATAGCCAACCCCCCCCCAAAAAAAAACAGTAACCATACAATAACCAAACAGTAAGTAATTGCATTTACTATGAAACTAAGAGTAATCATCTTCATGTGGTAACTAATTTCACCACCTCATGTCAGTAAAAGAAGATTTTTTCTTCAGAGTTTGAGACACTCTGTACCCCAACTACACACAAAGTGACAGACAGATAATTGTTTATTTATATATATATATATATATATATATAATTTATTCACCCATTTACACAGAGCAAAGATTGATACAAGAAAAATCCATTACGTAAAACTCATGTCCAAATCTCCAGAAGGATTCCCTGCTAACCTTTCAGCTAAGTTTTTGTTCCAGAAAATTAGCATTTTACTGCCATTATTTGTACAGACATTCCTCAGCTCTTAGGAGCCAGACCACCGAGCCCTTTTCACACAGAGATAATGGGTGCACTGCAGTCGTCTAACCTAGCTTTTGTCTGTTCACTAAAAGAGACTGTTTATTTTATGCCAAAGTAGCAAAGAAGATTCTGATTCCAGAAACTGTATAGGTGGGTTGTGCAGTAAGATCTTAGATTGTTGTTATACAGTATGTTCATTGCTGTGTGTTTCGCAACCAAACACAGATGTGGCTTTCCAACAGAAACAAGTGCCAAAAAACGTATTTGATTATGGATATGAATGCAATTACAGTAGAGCCATGCGTATGCAATTGTCTGAGATGCAGTTGTTGGGTACTCTTAGTGGTACAGTGGCAAAAGTCTACCAGTATCCTGGGACACATGTCCCTTTAAGCTTTCTTAAAGCTCTGTGGTGAAGGGAAGTTATTGTAAGGAGTTTAGGTACCATGTGAGATCCAGGGAAATGTGGACACCAAGCCTTTTCAAGCACGATACACTTTCCACTACACCTCTGTTTATGTAAATGGGGGCACGTATCGCCTGGAGTCCACAACGATCTCCTTAGTGTTCTGGGTGTTAAGGGCCAGGCTGCTGTTGGCACACCATGAGGCCAGGTGCCCCTGTGGCACACCATGAGGCCAGGCTGTGGCATCTTGTCACCCCGTCTGATCACGCCTACCACCTTGGTGCCCTCTGCCAACTTGATCATGGTGTTAGAACCATGTGTCACCCGACATTATACCCACATATTTGGTCAAATGCATTGCAGCCTACTTGACAGTAGACAGACTATGTGGTAGTGTGTAACAGTTGATGAGTTTTGATTGATTGGTTGAAACCTGTATTTTTCAGTCTATTGTTGTGACTTGCTGTCATGGCATTCCTTTTTAACACAATTTGTAGTGGTTAACTCATTCACAACTTCATGAAACATATTAGCAAAATTCATGACTTTGGCTTATTTTTTGTTTTCTCATTAGTGTTTACTTAAGCATCAATACAACAGTGATGTTTCCTATTCTAGTCCTATTGTTTTGCTCTGACAAGTTTGGTTCACCTTCAGTTTTTGGGAAGAAGCCTTTGTGTGTTGTTGGAATTCATGTGTACGTTGTTGGTAGGCCTACTTAAATGGAAATGAATTATGGTATTCGCCAAATAATTTCAACTGCAACAATTACACCGGATTCTTCTTAACTCCGCTCAGACGGGACAATGATACATGAGGTGAAACAAGGTGAAGAGTGATTTAAACTGTGGTCATTTTATTTTTCTGTACACAAATGCATGTCAGTCAACAACTGCACTGTAGCACAAGAATAACATTCTTTTTCCCTGTTAATAAACTCAGCCACATCCCTGATATTTACATGTAGTACATCATATATTTATGTATATATTTTTGTACAATGTACAGTTTAAATAATTAAATGTAGCAAATGTATCCCATAGTTCTACAGACTTGGAGAAAACATGCATGTTTGTCTAACAGAGACATCAAGGGGTGCTGGTCAAAGCAAATCAGTGATTCAATTAGGTTGCATTTATTAAGCAGGTTTCAGTGTACTAGCCCAGGCATACAGAGTAGAAAAGCCATGACACAAAAAGCTATCTCTCTTCAATAGCAGGACTTAGCAAGTTTCTTTCCAGGCATGACAAAACTGAACTCGATCAGCGACACAGTCATTGTATGGTTGTACATAGTTGTGAATGTACATATGGAAAAAAACGAGAAAGGAAAAGCAGACCCTTGAATGAAGGCATTCTATTTGACGTCAATCCATGAAAATGTATCACTTGCATTACCCTTTGACTTATATCAATATTCACTATACTCTAATCCTTACATAGGCTGGACTTATATAGACATCTCTTTGCACCCTGCCGTAACTTTCATATATCTCTGGGTCCTTGTCCGTGACCTCTCAATAAAGGAGGCTGTTTCTGAATCATACATATATACTTTTCTCTACTCTGTGTATCTTTGAGGCATTAAAAATAAAGATGAATATTGTAAGAAAATAAATTCATATTGTGAATGCTAAAAAATAAAATAGTTTCACAGTTTTCTATCATGAGTACATCTTAAGGATGTTGTGAACTACTGGTTGTGGTTTGCCTGCCACAATTGCACATTAAACAACTGTAACATACAAACCTGTCCAATGGAATAGCACTCCACAAACTTATTCTATTCTTTATAGTTCAATGTAATATATGAACTAAATAAATCTTTGATATCATTTCAAATGAGTTTTCACAGAAACATATATTTAAATTTGTTACATTTAGGATTGCACTGGATGAGACAACAAGCAATAATGTTCTATGAAGAATCAACAGTGTTATCGTACAGGTATCTACATGGAAATCCACTGGGACGGGGACGGGGACGGGGGGGGGGGGGGGGGGGGGGGGGCGTTTAGTTGATGAGGATAGAAGCAGAGAACAACAGATTGGGGGGGGGGGGGGGTCTTACATGAAGTACTTCTGTTTTGCTTGTCTTCCCTCTGACAGAAACCACTTGCTGTCAGTACTACATGTAAAGGGATAGTTCACCACAAAATGAAAATTCTCTTGTCAATTCACCCTGTGCTGGTAAAAAAAAACTAGTGTTGTTCCCTTCTTTTAGTGGTTGGTCTTTTGTCCTCTCTAGCCTTTGAAAATCACCATTGCTACTGACATTGAAATAAAAAGGGTGTGGAACAAGACATTCCTTTTGGAGTGAACTACTCTTTAACAGGAGACTGAGACTAAGCTAAACACACACAAAGAGACAACAAATGTTTTAAAAAATGAAATAAAAAGAAACAATAATAGGAGCCTGACATGCAACTGCAGGGACAGAACTGCACGATCGTACAACATTTAAAAGTTTTATTGGCTGGCACCATATCCACTGGAAGCAGCAGGCTAGAGGAGAGGAAATGTCCAAGCACTTGCAAATAGGCTGCTGGATGTACGGCTACAGAAGATCTCGTCCAGTTCCATGTCCTATCTCAATGTGCTGAACTCCGCCAACACATAGAGGGGTTGAAATCCAGGGTCACAGTTTTCAGTGTACAGACAGTGTTTGTAATGACAGAGAAAGTAAATTTGCATTTACTTGATAGCACTAATGCATTGCAGAAGTCAATGCAGTATTGTGTTTTCATGCAAGTTATTGACATCATTGACCGATTTCCAACTAGGCTAAGATTAAAGAATGGAGGAACTAACAAACACAGGTGTCTGGATCCAGTTAAAACTTGGCAAAAAACTTAAACGAATGATACGTACTGCATGACAAGCTTGTGAACCACAAAGAAATCATATAAGTTTGTGGACAATTTGGGTATAAAAATGAAACATCTATCCGCCACTGTCATGTTTTCTGTGGGTGTTATAAATAGACACAAAATACTAATATCTTCTTTTAATACCTTGACTTTGACAAAACTGGTTTTATGATGACTTAAGTTCATGTAGATCCAGTGACCATGTTTTATTTTCATTTTGTTGTAGATACCTTACCTGTCATGCTGCAAGTAACTAGTAACAAGATTGAAAACTGCAATAAAGAATCATATTTCATCTAGAATTAGTCCACTATAGTCTCGAATCATTGGGACCAAAGCTACATGTAATATTCAGACCATGTGAAACTCCACAATGCGTAAACTGCTAATGATATAAAACTAAGTGTAACTCATACATAGCCCTACAACAGTGCTTTTGGAGATACGAGTTGGTAGAGACATGAGTTCTCTTTCTCTCTCTCTCTCTCTTTCTCTCTGGCGACTTTCTCTGCTTCCATGTAGGGCTTACGCGGAACAGATATATGTCACCACAGCATTGTGGGGATGTTGTTGGAATGTTATGTCACACAGCCCTTTCGGCGGGGGCTCCTTGGGGGGACTTGGAGTGGTTTTGCAAAGTGGGGTCATTCAGTGAAGGCGTTTACCGCTGCTACCATGTGGGGGCGATGGAGAGCCTCACACCACTGAGCCCTTGGAGGAGGAGAGGTGGATGGAGTGGATGCGCGTGGCGAGGGTCTTCTCCAGTTCGTGGAGCACGTCGTACGCGGGGCCAGAGCCCGGGCTCTCGGCCGCCACCTCGTACAGGAGCTGCTTGAAGCCCTCCAGCTCGATCAGGAGCACCATGTTCTTCAGGAAGTAGCCCTCGATGAACGCTGCTAGCTCGCTCGCACCCAGGAACTACAAACAAGATAAATGTTTGTGTGTCTTTTTCTTTTGGATAACTTCACAGGGTTTTGTGTCATTTCTCACACACTCTCTCTCTCTCTCTCTCTCTCTCTCTCTCTCTCTCTCTCTCTCACACACAGAATATTTTGGTGATCCTTATGTCTTCATTATGCGTATGGATGTATGTAACTTACAGTTCTGTGTATTTTTCTGCTTACTGACCTTGGCATGTTTGTATATGTCCACACATGTCTCTATGGTTATGTTCTTGGAACAGATGATCTCACAGTGACGTTGGAGGGCCTCGAGTTGGAAGAACTTGGCTGCAGACAGGAGCTTTCAATGCACAGAAAAACAGAAATGTTACTATGTTACTATGATGAAACCGGACTTTGATAACACATGCCTTCAAAACTGTTCTTACAGTCTTGCATTACGTAACAGAAACAGTGACAGCGATTGAAGGCATGTCATAAATTGAACTCAAGATGCACTTTACTTATCAAAAGATTGTTTGTAATTAAAAAGTAAGGAAAATGAAACATTTAACTTTAATCACCTGCAATGTGTAATAACATGCCATTTAGAGCAGAGAGAGTAAAAAAACTCAGCAGGGGTGGGACTGACATAGATCAAGGACTACACTGAGAATGCCTGGAGGCGCCACCATGTGGTAAGACACTGAAATGTCAGCTCAGCTGTCATCCAGGAGTTTAGACTTCGACTTTGAATACTTCAATGTCCTCAAGAGGTCTTTTGTGTTCCAGAACACAGACACCGTAAAACACAACGGTACACAGCTGGGGGCTTACCTCCATGATCTCCGTGTTCCTGATGTGCAGAGATTCAGTTCCTCCACAGTACAGGTACTGCATCACCAACTGAGAAAACAAAACAAAACAGACCTTTCACAAACCTTAGCCACCTCTCAGACGGCCCTGGTAAATCTTATAATCCACAGCCTCTCATGAAGCTATTCTTAAGTCCGCAGTTGGGAATAATTAGAAGAGGAAATGGTATAACTTAACATAGAATGACCTGGAGTTTTCAAATTCTCCCTTCTAATTCTATCTTCAAATTCACCAGAGTTGAGGATTGCATGTACCAATTTAAAGAACTTTAGATAAAGAATACAACACAGAATAAGAGCCTATCCAGTTAGATGTTGGAGAAGCTTGTCCTTTCACGATGAGATTGGCAGACTGCAGCTGATCAGAGCAACTTGGTCAGACTGTCCACAGGCGGATGCCTTCATACAAGTGAATAAGTGAATAATATCATACTTTTTGTTTCTATAAATAACATTTCACAATATTGTAATATACAGTTATTCTCTGGGGGGTAAATTGCTACCATTGTTGGAGCTTTTCACTTCTAACATTCCAACAAGCCAACAATAGCACTCTAACGCAACCTGCCAGACACGTACCTGAAAAATATTGTACTTGACATGACTAATTTCAATGCAGGTGTTCTCTGAGGCAGGCCGGTTGGCAAGCAGAGACTTAAATCTGAGTGAATGGAGGAGACACAGAAGGAGAGATGGAAGTGGAGAGATAGACACAGATAAAGTGAAATTGAAGTCAACATGACTCAAAATGTGGACTATTAGTTACTATGAAGCTATATTATTGGTGTCAGTAGAGTGGGTTCATCTTCTACTATGCTGCTGAGACCACCACTGATTGAGACTTACCTGGTTGAAGCAGTGAAGAGTAGCACTTTGTGGGCATAAAATGGCTTCCCCTCCACCAGGAAAGTCACATCTGACATCTCTTTGTTGTTGAGAAAGTGAGGATCTGAAAGATAAAGAAAACAGACATGACCAATATACCAGTAGGTAAACACAATGCAGCATCAGAAGATGGGAAGCATCCAAGGCATTTGCTGTGTATCCAACTCTATTTGTACATATTCACAAACACATAACTCTATTTGTAGTCATATTAAATTCTCTGTTAACAATTTAATACACTGGCTTTTCAGTGGCAGACAATAAGGACTGCAATAAAACACAAAACCTCTAGATGGCACTGGTAGTTTTTTTTTTTACCAATGAACATTTTAAAGGACCTGAAAGAACCTGTTTAAAGAACATTTCAAAGGATCTGAAAAGATGAGGAAATGTCTTGCATCATTATTAAAGAGAGCTAAAGCCGTACCTCTAGCTGAACAAACGGATTAACACCGAAGGTATTTTACAAAGCTCTGGGCTCACTAACCAAGGCGTGATGTCTGCTTCCTCTTGATCTCTGTGAGTTTGGGGATGGGGAAGGGCCCATAGCACTGTGTGAAGATCACCGACAGCTGCTGGCTGATCACCTCATTCTGCTGGTCATACACACAGATGTTGAGTGAGTATACACATTAGATCGGCAGAGGTATTCTCGTTAGAACTAGTCATTCTGTTTTAAACCACAGTTTTGTTGCAAGCAATACGATCATCACCATGAGCCAAATCAATGACTATAACAGGGATTGTTTTAAAAAAAAAAAAACTACATCTATTAAAATGGTGAATCTTCACATTTCTCAATTGGTAGAGGTTATGAGAGCAACAAAAAAAAGTGGACTGAAGGTGGACAGCAGTGCAACCTTGCTGGTCCGGAGGATCTCGAACATGAGTGGCAGGCCGTGGGTGATGAGCTCCTCGGTGTACTCGTCCTCCTGGATGCAGCTGAAGTCCTTCAGCAGGCCCTGGATCAGCGGCCGCCGGTGCTGCTGGAAGCAGGTGCGCAGAGTCTCCAGCCAGGTGTGCAGTGTCCACGGCACACCTGAGGTCAGCGCAGAGGGCGGGAGAGAGGGTTGATACAGCTTAGCCGCTGGCTCAGAGCTCTAACCTTGTCCCAACTGATCTACAACCTCATGTGTGATGGGTACTTAAAGAACGTTGGCTTAAGTCACACATGCTATTTGTATTTTGTAAAGTGCAAATACACAAGTACACAAGTACTGTATTTTATGTACATATATGTGAATGGGTGAAATACTAAGTCCCTAGCTGTGTATGTAGTCTGTAGTTCTATGTATGTTGTCTGTCAGTGTGGGTGTGTGTGTGTGTGTGTGTGTGTGTGTGTGTAATGTAATATAATGTAAATAACTGTATAATATAATAGGCTTTGACTGTGTAATGTGTACTGTATGATATAAAAGGCTTTAACTGTATAATGTATATAACTGTATAGTATAACAGGTTTTGACTGTATAATGTATATACCTGTATAATATAATAGGCTTTGACTGTGTAATGTATAATGTATACTGTATAATGTTGGCTATAATGTAAGGCTTTTATGTAAGGCTATAATGTAAGGCTTTAACCGTATAATGTATGATATAATAGACGGCTGGTGTGACTGACCCAGGCTGCGGATATCGATGGTGATGTCCACGTGGCTGTGCTCGGCGCTGTGGTACATGGCCTCACGCAGTGCCCGCATCTTGGCTTTCCCGATGCGCAAGGATCCCGTGCTCTCCGGCTGGGGTGGCCGCTTCTGGACCTGTCCCTGGACCTGTCCCTGGACCTGGCTCTGGCCGGCCTCTGAGCCCTCCGCCAAGATCTCCTCTAGGGACAGCACGTCGCCTTTGTCCTTGTCCGCCTGCGACAGAAGCTTCCTGAATACATTCCTGGATGAGGCAAAAAAAAGGTTTGAAGCTCTGATTTGTAGTCAAATAGATGAAAAGACATCAGGCTAAAGCTCAATAGAAAAACAAAAAACAACAACAAATGCAAAGGGCAACAAAAATAAATCCACAACAAAAAATGAATAATGAATATTCGATGAGCTAAAGAGAGGGGGGCAGTTTTGATCCTGGTGCAGACACACACAAACAACATGGGTGATTAAGAGAGGCTTTCATGCTTAATCTGACTAAAGAACCCATGCTTTCTTGTAATACTGTTGCATATTGTCATGGTAATCCCACTGATAAACAGTAAACAAGATAGCAAACAAGAGGGTTTATTATTGTACTCCTGAGTGCAACATTTGTTTGCCTTTTATCTGCTTTTCTCACAGATTAGGCCATGGTGTGTCAAATGAATAAATGAAGTGTGGCTGCCATACCGATATATATGATATAATGACCTGAGCAGATGGAATATAGTAAACAGATTACAGTAAACCTATTACCATACTACATACAAACAGATCACCTACATCATCAACACTATAATGAACAAGTGAACGCTCATTGGCTCACATGTGTGTTCCAGTATCATTGAAAAACCCTCTGGCCACACACACACACACACACACACACACACACACACACACACACACACACACACACACACACACACACACACCTCCAGAAAGCACACAGGAGTAAGGGTCGCTCAGACAAATCACTCACTGTGATTCCATTAACGAGTCTACTGGGCTTATGAGTCACTTGAGAGGGGGACTGGGGGGAATCTGGCCATGACCCAGAAGTTAAGATTGTGTACAGTAAGCAGTGCAAGACCTCCACACAAGGGTGCCGTGCCGAATGTTGTGCTGCTGTGCTCGCATCAATACAACCACCATCTCACTCATTGGCTCTATTCTTTGGCATTGTTTTGCTGATAATGACCAATTTTGCTTTCCCATTGACAATGCCCTCTCCAGGCCCACTCTAGCCCATACAGAATAATCCATCTGCCGAGTTGTCATCTTTGGGGCCTGAGAGTACACAAAAAAAGTCAATTTTCCAGTCAAGTTAAAATGGTAATATTTTCGGAGTGTGGCAGCCTCTCCCCCTTGGTAAATGATTGCCTTAATAAAGCAGCTTTGGCGTCGGCTGTCTTAATGCACTCAGCTTCAGGCTGCTATACGCTTGTGGCCTGAATACTAATGAGCTTTGCATTGTGCTGCATGACGAAGCGGCAGCACAAGTCGAGGGTGACTGTCAATGACAATGATATAGAGCCCCGAGCTGGGTGACTGGTGGGCGTTTAGGCATAAAGGTCACTGTGAGGTTGGTTTGTCATATGGTGTGCTTCCTCGTGATGTACTGTATTACACACATGCATGAGTGTGTGTCTCTGTGTGTGTGTGTGTGTGTGTATGAGGGGCCGTCTAGGCCTTAATTCATACTTGGTCTTACACACACTATCATAACCCTGCACATACACCACTATACCATGCACACTCACTATTATAGTCATTTTACATGTATGTATGAGAGGGTATAGTCGTGTATGTGAGAGAGTATAGTAGTGTATGTGAAGGAGTATAGTAGTGAATGTGAGAGAGTAGTAGTGTATGTGAGAGAGTAAAGAGTATAGTAGTGTATGTGAGAGAGTATAGTAGTGTATGTGAGAGAGTATAGTAGTGTATGTGAAAGAGTTTAGTAGTACATGTGAGAGAATATAGTAGTGTATGTGAGAGACTATAGTAGTGTATGTGAGAGACTATAGTAGTGTATGTGAGAGAGTATAGTCGTATATGTGAGAGACTATAGTAGTGTATGTGAGAGAGTATAGTAGTGTATGTGAGAGAGTTTGGTAGTGTATGTGAGAGAGTATAGTAGTGTATGTGAGAGAGAGTATAGTAGTGTATGCGAGAGAGTATACTAGTGTATGCAAGAGAGTATAGTAGTGTATGCGAGAGAGTTTAGTAGTGTATGCGAGAGAGTTTAGTAGTGTATGCGAGAAGGTATAGTAGTGAATGCGAGAGAGTATAGTAGTGAATGTGAGAGAGTATAGTGGTGTATGCGAGAGAGTATAGTAGTATATGTGAGAGAGTATAGTAGTGTATGTGAGAGAGTATAGTAGTGTATGCGAGAGAGTATAGTGGTGTATGTGAGAGAGTATAGTGGTGTGTGTGAGAGAGTTTGCATGAAACGGAAGGAGTTTGATTTCTCAGTTCCTGATTGGTTTGTCAATGTCACTTCTCTCTAGCTAGCCAATTAAAATCAAGGAAGGGGCGGGACCTACACTGTCAACAATGTTCGTGTAGACCTAGTGGTGGAGGGAAAAATCAAGTCCTATGTGACTAAATATTAAACTACTACTGCAAACCGAATGCAAATTAGGCTACAAAGACATGAGGGGTGCCTATTCTATTGTAATTGCCTAGCTACCAGCTCCTTTTGTCTGGCGAAGTCATATTTTAGTGAACTGAGATCTGAAAGATTGCTGCCATTGCAGTTAGCTAGTTAGCTAGCATTCCAGCAACATTCCAAAAAGGACGTGCATTACAGTTTGGCTGGCAGACGTTTTTGGTAACCTTGTCTGCTGTTGCCAGTGACTCGTGAGCCTGTGTCCACATCGCTATTTTTGCACTAGCAGCCAAAGATTCTAGAACAGAGCTCCAGACAGCGCTCCTTTCATAGTGCTGCGGGTCAAGTGTTTATTGTTGCTAGGTTACCAAACTATCTACCAGCAGCATCAAAGATTGTTAAGGCGGAGCAAGATATTTCATCAGGAGCCACTTCCGGGAACCCGGATCGCACGGGGGGGGGGGGGGGGGGTGTCAAAATCCCCCTTTATGCAGAGCAGAGGCAGCGACTGCTCCATTGAAGTCTATGGGCATAGCTCAGAATTTCACCACATATGCTTAAGTCTTGGTTCTATAGAGTTAGGAATGTGAATTTCGGGCACATTTTCATGATCCTCAAACCCTTCTGAACATTTCAGGTACATTTTTAGCATTTTTGAGCAATCCAGTCTGGAGAAAATCAACCTTATATCAGGTGTGCGCCGGTTATTTCTGCCGCTGCTGTTGGCCGGTTGCAACTTACGCTCGTCAATACGTCATCGACACGCCTCTTTATGCAGACAGGATTCGATCCCCATTTCGCGCCCATAGACATGAACTACGACGAAGTATCTTGCTCCGCCTTAACAATCTTTGGCAGCATGTCTTTGCTGCCTGGCTTAATGCTAACTAACTAGCTAACTGAAATGGCAATCTTTCAGGACTCAGTTCACTAAAATATGACTTCGCCAGACAAAAGGAGCTGGCATTACAATAGAATATGTTACCCCTTGTGTCTTTGTAATTTGCATTCGGTTTGCAGTAGTAGTTTAATATTTAGTCACATAGGACTTGGCTGATTTTTTCCCCTACCACTAACGTTATGCGAACTGTGTTGACAGTGTAAATGCTAGGTCCCGCAGCAATTTTTCAGGACTCAGTTCACTAAAATATGACTTCGCCAGACAAAAGGAGCTGGTAGCTAGGCAATTACAATAGAATAGGCACCCCTCATGTCTTTGTAGCCTAATTTGCATTCGGTTTGCAGTAGTAGTTTAATATTTAGTCACATAGGACTTGGCTGATTTTTTCCTCCACCACTAGGTCTACACGAACATTGTTGACAGTGTAGGTCCCGCCCCTTCCTTGATTTTAATTGGCTAGCTAGAGAGAAGTGACATTGACAAACCAATCAGGAACTGAGAAATCAAACTCCTTCCGTTTCATGCAAACTCACACACACCACTATACTCTCTCACATACACCACTATACTCTCTCACATATACTACTATACTCTTTCGCATACACCACTATACTCCCTCACATTCACTACTATACTCTCTTGCATTCACTACTATACCTTCTCGCATACACTACTAAACTCTCTCACATAGACTACTAAACTCTCTCGCATACACTATTATACTTTCTCGCATACACTACTAAACTCTCTCGCATACACTACTATACTCTCTTGCATACACTAGTATACTCTCTCGCATACACTACTATACTCTCTCTCACATACACTACTATACTCTCTCACATACACTACTATAGTCTCACATATACGACTATACTCTCTCACATACACTACTATACTCTCTCACATTCACTACTATACTCCTTCACATACACTACTATACTCTCTCACATACACGACTATACCCTCTCATACATACATGTAAAATGACTATAATAGTGAGTGTGCATGAGTATAGTGGTGTATGTGCAAGATTATGATAGTGTGTGTAAGACCAAGTATGAATTAAGGCCTAGACGGCCCCTCATATGTGTGTGTGTGTGTGTACATGTACCGGTATAATGGTATGTGTGTATGCATGCATGTACTGTATGTATGTACTGTATGTATGTATGTGTGTATCTTTGAATGTACATGATTGTACATCTGCGTGTGTGTATGTATGAATGTATGTGTGTGTGTGTGTGTGTGTGTGTGTGTGTGTGTGTATGTGTGTATAAGTGTGTTTGTGCGTGTGTGTGTGTGTGTGTGTGTGTGTGTGTGTGTGTGTGTGTGTGCGCTTTACCTGTGTCCATGTGCTGCTGCTAGACTGTAAGAGTTCATGTCCCCCAGAGGGGTAGAGGTGATTCCGTTGCGATACATGGTGCCAATGAACGGGTCTGCTCCTCTCTCCAGCAGCAAGCTCACCAGCTCAAAGTTCCCTGTCGCACAACAACAACAAATAAATATAGATAGATAGATAGATAGATAGATAGATAGATAGATAGATACAAGTAGATAGATAGATAGATAGATAGATAGATAGATGGATAAATAGGTAGATAGATAGATAGATAGATAGATAGATAGATAGATAGATAGATACTTTATTGATCCCCAAGGGGAAATTCAAGATATAACACATCAGGAGGGCACAGTAAAACTTCCACACTTACTGTACTACAGACCCTAAACAGATCTGAACGTGAGCAACCTGCCCTCAAGTTGCCAGTAAAAGTCTAATAACGCTTGTGTTATTACATCTGGTTAGTGGGATGGCTTGTGGTTGAGGGGGCTCTGGCAAAGTAGTGAATACTGTTGAGCTGCACGCAGGGAACTGAGCCAGTCACCCAGCTCGGCTCACAGATGCACAGTGACCAGACACGTCGGCTGACCTTTTACTCCAACAGAGGGAGACTGGACACGCTGCTTAATGTGGTCGTGGGCCTGCGCAGCTTGGGGCTCAGTGACTGTGAGGTCTCTCGTTAAGCATCACACGCAGTCTGTGCCACCTCCTCACTGCCGCCCAAGCCTGCCGTGGGTATCTTGGCATCCGTTACTGGCGACTAGCGAGACATTTTTTACGATGAGAGCAAATGACACGGCTAATAGTGCGGAACCGGAGCGGTGCTCATGGAGATATGGAGGCTGATTGCAGCTCTACACCTGAGTGCTCTTCACTGTAACAGGAGCACCTCCATTCCCAGTCTTTTGATGGGCGGCGTGAGAGCGAAACAGGCTCACACACTTGAGCAGAAGTTTAGCTTTAATTCACTACAATGTGGGGAAAGCTTTCAGCTACTTACAATGGGAAGCTAATTAAATCAATAAGCGTGAGGTTGATCCATAAGCACTTGTGGCTCTCGCAGCTGCCTTTGGAAGCTCTTGGTGAGTAAACATGGTGGTTGATGGTGCACGATAAAAGCAGATACAGATGACTGCTTAAATCATAATGTGTGTGTGTGTGTGTGTGTGTGTGTGTGTGTGTGTGTTATGCTCGTCAAACTGTGTTATGGGACCCAGGCACCGTGCTGCACTTCAGGAAAATGTTTCTCTCCGCCAGAAGACCGTTACGCAAGCTCGACATACAGGCTCATTTAAATAAGGGGCAAGGGGCCAGGGAATGACACAGAATCATACTGTCACTTCCCCGGTTTTGCAATGCAAATGTGCTGTCCCCGGTCTCTAGCTGTAATTTCACCAGCGCTCGGGCAAGACAGAATGCTCCCTGAAGGGAACAAATTCATTATCTCGGCGTTGAGATGACACCAAGTTTCTTACAATGGACGGCCTTTCTTTTCCCTTTCTGTGTTCTCCGACGGTACACTGTGCCGTTCCCAACATGAAGTAGATCGCATGGGGTGGAGGACAAGTCTGAATAAAGACTTTCATAATGTGATACACGTCGAGCAACGCCAGGCAGCCCATCCCCTTGTTCTGCATTCACTTCACGCTCTGCAGTTTTCAATTACAGGGGTAATGTACACACTCCACAGAGTCCCCCAGGGGGACGAGCTGAGCCTGGGCAGGTCCCTGGTCCCTGGTCCTGGGGGTTTTGGGCGCTCACCTGCGGCCGAGGCCAGCTGTAGCGGGGTCTCAGCGTAGTTCTCCGCGCCCTCCTGCAGGGCCCCCTCCGCGCTGGCCCGCGCGTCCAGCAGCAGCTGTCGTCATCGTCGCCATACGTGCAAATCGAGCGAGGGAGGTGGTGGTGGTGGTGGTGGGGGGGAAGCAGAAGGGGACACATCTTTATTATGATTGGCAGAATTCGGGGAGCCTAAACCTTAATCTATGAAGGACGTGGCTCTGTTGAAGCTTGACTGGCTTTCTGTCCTATTAACTACAAGCCTCTCTTTCTAATCAGGACAACTGTGAGATTAGATATGGAGTTGTACAGTTGAGTTTGATTATAGCAGAGGTGCCAAATAGAACATCCTCTAGATTTAAGGCTTGTGTCAGAGACGGTTGATAAATTATTAAATGTATATTAAGGATCTTTGCTTGTGTATTGTATCACATGCATATACTGTAATACTAACATAAATCAAATAGTGGCCTTTGGTTTTCAAAATTAAAAATGCTTGAAATACAATACAAAAGTAAAGAAATCAAAAGAGATCAAAGCATATCTTCTAGACTTAGGTATGATAAATTTGCCTCAAATTTGCCTAAAATTGTCCTAGAAAAAACTATATGCATAAACACTGTTGAGTGATCTATACAGTACTTTTAGTCACATTTGAATCTGATCTGAGAGGAGCTCAACTGCCCAACCTTGAGGCGAGAGGGGTTATCCAGACCCAAAAACAAAGGATGCTTTTTTTGGAAACAAGGAAACAATTACTGCGCCTGCCATTTGGTGCCCATAGCACTTCTGAGGTCCCTGGGGTGTCAGGAGACAGACTGTGGCCTGGGCTTGACTGAATGCAGCTGGCCCATAAGCTCTGCATTCCGACGCCCATTAAGATCTATTTGTTTTTTGTTTTTTTTCCCCCCAGCAAGTTCCTCAGAGTAACTTCCAATAACAATGTGAACTTGGGGCAAGTAGTTAGTGGTGGTGGGTGGGGTGGGTGGATAGGTGGATGGGGGATTACATTCATTGTAACTCTATGCCAATATCATAACAGTAATTATTATCATTATGCTGGTCCATAACAATAATAATCAGGGAGAGTGCAAATAAAAAAGTTGTGAAGGCATCAAGTCACGTCGTCACTACCTGCACGACAGGGGCGTGTCCATGTAACACAGCAAATGTGAGTGAAGTCCCCTGCCTGGTTTCGGGGTAAACTGAGGGGTGCTTGTGTACTGTGCTGGGCACCTGGGAAGTCACAGGTTGGAAGTTCAGGGAGAGAAATATTAAGCCATTGAGAAAATAATATATAAGAGAGAAAAGAAAGAGTTGGCTTGAGGAGCCATTCAATTGTGCAGAGGGGGAAAAGGAAGAGTAAGAGGTCAAAAAAAGCAAAATGGAAGAAGGCATGAGTGAACTGAGGGCAAATCAAAAACGAGAGGCTGATAGTGACACCTCTTTAGTTTGTTACTATACCAACACCTGGATGGAGAGAAGCACATTCGAATGCTTCTTCAGTTGTCTGTTAGTATTTGGTTGTTGCAGCTGTTTTTCCCTTGTTCAACCCAGACTGCTCCATTTTTCTGCTCCTAAGTATTTAAGCTCAGGCTGTCCTAATGTTTCTCTACGCTGTGCTACATAAAAGTCGTGGCCTTATCCCACACCCCCGACCCTCTATCAGTGTCAAATGGGCTTTGCAGACAAAACACACACACAGAGAGACACACTGAGAGAGTAAAACAGTGAACTCACACTGCGACTGCAGGAATGACTCATGAGAAAATGCACCAAATGTTCAGAAGACACTGTCAACCTATTTCTTCTTTTTATGTTAAGTAGATACTATATTAAATTTACACAAAATAAACATATCTGTATCTACGAAATATATCAGCCATAATGTATATGGCTGTAGTGTCTTCCATTAGAATACATGTCTGAAGACAACAAATGTGGAAATTTGGTAATACAGTATGTCACAGTGAAATCAGTCATTTGAACCTACACCATCAATAGCCATTGGACTGGCTGAGGAGTTTCAAACTATATTCTAAGGGGCCGTTTATACGAGGACGATTGCGAAGGAAGACGACAAAATATTTTATCATAAGGGCCTTTCGTTTACACGGCGACCCCGCCATCGGGGCTTGAAGACGCAAAAATCTGAAGACTCCTTCCAGAGTGTGGAGTTTTGAAGACGACCCGGGTTGCGTCTCCGTCTAAACGGCTAAACCAAAGATCCTTGATTACCTCTCTGGCTAAACGGTCAAATTAGAATGTCTGCGCGTGACGTACCGGGGTTCTATCACACCACCACCCAGCGGTCTAGAATGCATATCCAATCGAATATCACATACTCTTGCGTCTTCATATAAACAAAGATTTCCCCCTGAGAATGCTCGTCTAAACGCAAATAAAAAAATGAAGATGCGACGCCACTTCTGCGTCTTCTCTTTTCATCGTCACCGTATAAACGTAGCCTAATAGTCCCTTTACAATCCCTACACTGTTGTCTCCAGACAGGATTATATGACATGTCATTTTGTTTCCACAAAATAGTGTACATGTATAGATTTTACGTACAGTAAATGGAAACCTGAATATGTTTGAACTGATTTGATTTAAAGAGTAACACTGAACGTTTTGGTTTGTCTGGAGTCCATACCCCAAATATTTGGTGCTTTATGTCAGTGTTCATGTCTGCACAGATAGCATGACTACACATGGATGCACATGGCAAGCAAAACCATCTAATACAGTGACAACAAGTTTGGGGAGAAAGCCATGAAACGTCATGAAACACTGTTTTGGAAACTGGAATTGTACCAGTGCTGTTACTTTTCCATTGCTGTGATCTGACACACTTTATATAATAAATATATAGAGTGTGTCATGGCACTAGTCTCTTGAATTTATATTTTGCATTCTGAATATTCGGAAATATTTGAAGTTTCTGATCAATAGAGTGGATTTACTCTAAGTGCAGTAAGTTGAGCAAAAGACACTGAATATATAAGCACAACACTGGGACAAGTCCTGAGTTTCATGGATCTGACCCCAAGTATGGCATTACGCAAAGTGCACCTTCACAAATCCCACGATAGATGCTGTCTTTGCAACAAAACATCATACATCACCCACTACATCAAGAATGTTTTCTTAAATGCAAACTGTTATATTTGTATCAGAGGACACACATCTCACGTAAGGCAAGAGACCAAACAAAAACAAAAAAACATGTGCTGGTGTGGGTTAGTTAGTGACCTTCCACAGTGATGACACAATCTGTAATTACTGTAGTTCTTTACACTGACACATTACAGGACAAACACACACACACACACACACACGTTGAGCACACGGACAGTAGCAGCCCTTAATTCCTACGACAGACTACGTGCAAGCCCCCGCTCTTCTCCGTCCGATGCACTGACCTGGCTGTTGATGTCGGCTCCAGCGTCCAGCAACATTTGCACCATGGCCTCGTCCCCGCGCACACAAGCATACATGAGTGGGGTCATTCCCTGGGGACAGGCAGACACAGGACTCGTTGCATGGAGGTCCAAAGGAGTCACCTTAAAAGAGAACCCCTCTCCTTCGGCCAGAAGGAGGAACCTGGCAGAACCTAGTTTTTCATATTGCATTTGGACTAGCCATGTTTGAGGTGTGAACTGTGTTCATGTTCTTGAACTTGCCGATCTTTACATGGTGATTACAATCTAGAAATGCGTTGGTCCTTTTAAGCTTTCCATAAACCATATTGAATTGCAATTAATGTTGTACTATATGTAAATGCAGGAAAAATCAGCCAACAAATTTCAGCAAACCTATGAAATGTAAGGGGTTAACAGAGGTGTGAGAGAGTTGCTAAAAATAAAGCATGGTAAAAAATAATAATGTGGCTGAAATAACACTTGGAAGAATGATGAGAAAAATGGTGAAAAATCTTGCAATCCATTTAGTAGATAATGCAGATCAGATCATTATATTTCACTGCCTAAATCGAGGGCAACCACATAATTCAATTTTAGTGATATTAAGGAAAACACAGATAACACATGTTAAATTGATGGTAGGTTTATCTGATTTGTTCTGGCAATCCTGGAGAACAAGCTCGCGATAAATTCACCACATCACACTCTAACCCAGTGAGGCACTTTAGATTCAGTGCTGCCGATTTGCACACTTCCAATCCATACAAACACATCTTGTCCAAGCGCTGCCCACGCACGAACACTCTCCATATGGTGCAGTCTACAGAGGGCTTGACAATCAACACATGGGGACTTCAATGGAGGGAGAGCACGTCAGGAAGAGTGGGGCAAACAGCAGGTACAGGAAGGTTTCAAAAAAGAAAACACAGTTGTCTGGGCTTAGGTCCACATTCTTGTTTCACTTACCGCATGCCTGAGCGTACTTAGTACGTTTGAACGTAAATATGAATGTGAGGTCGGTTTAGTTGATAGAGTACAGTGGTAGAATACCAAATTTAGCAAGGTGATACCAAATATGGGAGTCTTTTTCTTTCATATCGATGCATGTGAGACTGCCGATATACAGTGAGGACATACAAAATGGTAATATTTACAGTAATCTAGAGAGATGACATTCCATCTTTTGCGCACCCACGGTTGAAATGATTGAAGTCTCTGATCAGACCACCTCTCCCTTCAGATGAATGGAGTCCGTTTTGCTGTCATGATATTGAAATGTGGAGCAAGCTCCGTGCACACAAATGATAAGGGGATGCAAATGACACCCAGCTGGGAGCGAACACCAGGCACTCTGACTCCCCCTCACTCACTGAGCCATGGTCCCACTTCTGGTTGTACTACAGGGCCGTGCGAATAGTCACCAGCCACGAGGATGCAACTGGGCAGTGCCCACTGCCCACATATCTCTCTCCTAGAAAAACAAATGTACCTCAGCGCTACTGCGGGTCACATCTAGCGCATCGACGGGAGAGGACCGAATCCAGTGTGAGAGAGAGAAAGTTCACCGGAACGACAAATATGTTGAATTTTAGTAGTTTTTATTATTCAGGTGCCAACATAAGGACTAACGTTTCAGGCCCAAGCACTCTGACGATGACGTGGCACACGTCGAAACGTTAGTCCTTATGTTGGCACCTGAATAATAAAAACTACTAAAATTCAACATCTTTGTCGCTCCGGTGAACTCTCTCTATATCTCTCTCCTGTCACTGAGAATGAATACAATGCAGGGACGGCCAATTCTCCGTGCAGGATGAGCCACTTGCTTTTGCAGCAGGAGCACTCAGGAGAGACTGGACAGCAATAGCTCTTGTAAGAGCGGCCCCTCTGCGTCATCAGCGTAATTGAGTGTAATTCCACAGCTGGGGCCAAGGAGAGGGAGATGCAGGAGTGCTCGACTAGCCAGGTCATGTATCAGGGTACACATGCAATTGTGAGAGAGGGAGGGAGAGAGAGAGAGAGAGAGAGAGAGAGATGATGGGCCTGCACAAACAGATTTGGGTCTGTTTCCATAAAGCCCATAGAGCCCCTTCAGGCCTTTCCTGTTTGAACCTAAACAGACTGGCTCCTGAATTCAGTGGAAAAACAGATATAGGGACATACGCTGCTGCATTGAGCTACGCGTGAACAAAGCCAATCTGTCCACTTTTAAAGATCCTACTGTAGATGGGTCATTGGGGGTGATGTCCATCAGACACAGACGAATCTTCACACTTTTGGCATGTTGAGCAAGACACGGTCTCAAACATGACGTTAACAATGACTGATATCATGACAGGGGCAATTCATGTCTGTCAATAGCTTTACTTGTATAATGCATTATGGTGTCACCATTTGCCACAGTATATTGAAAAGAGGACAGAGCACATTCATTCAGTGCACTCTGGTGACATGCTACTGTGGGGTTGTTTGTGATGATGTGGATTCTTCCAATCTGGACACCCCTTTGGCTGCTGGTCACTCAAGAGTGTGCCTAAGTGAGTCCCTCCACAAAAAGCATCTTATCTAGATGCAAATGTGACATTCAGATAAAAATATACAATTCTCTTTGATTACCTTTGTCGCTCCTCATGAAGGATATTTAAAAACACAGGTCATCACTTTTAAAAGTCAAACTATATTGCCTAAAACAAAAAGGTGTGCAAAATTGTGTGTGTGTGTGTGTGTGTATTTGTTTATTTCATACTGTGTGGTATATGTACAGAGAGAGAGAGAGACAGTGAAAGAAAAAGAGAAAGAGAGAGAGAGAAAGGTGTATTCGTATGTGTACTGTATGTGGGTTTGTGTGTATGAATGTGTGCGCACGTGCGTGCGTGTGTGTGCGTGTGTGCTTGTGTGCTTGTGTGTGTGTATGTACGTGCACGCGCACACGTTTGTCCATTCTCTCTGACCTGCTCACTCATACTGTTGATACCGTCGGGCCCAAGCAGGTTCACTGCCTGCTTGACCAGGTCTGTCCTGCCGCAGTTGAGCATTCGGAACCCCAGATCCTGGAGGAACTTGGCCTCCGTGGAGGCAGCGTCCAGCTTCCTGGTTGCGCAGAAGCAGTCGTCCGCTCTGTGGGGAAAAACAAAAACAAAAACAAAAACAATCCCCCACCACCACCCCCCCCAAAAAAAAAGACACAAATTAGGACCCCTGCAACACACACTCATCACATCCTAAGCATGCAGGCATTCATGACACCTCTCCAGCTGAGCCGGTCAGATGAAACCTGGCTGGACGGCTGGCTCTCCGAGTGCTCAGCAGTCATTTCACACTGCTGCCACAATGGGTGCAATTTCCTGCCAGCACTACAGTGCTTAATGCAACGGGGCCATTTGCAAACCATTTCAGTGTACAAATGTGAATAGTCCTCGTCCATTCAGTGTTGATTAGGCGTGTCACGATTTCAGTCTTAAGTCAAAGGTTGGTCAAAATTACATCTCGAAATTACACAACGATGCAGCCACACCCCCAATGTCACGTCCAGCATGCGTACAGTACCAAGAGACCAAAAACACACACACACAAACGTGTTGAACTGTGGCACGTTATCTCCTCTAACTTCAAGCTGCAGCCAGTTAAAAAAAAAAACACATCCACCGAACTCGAAGCCTCGGAGCCTGTATTAATAGTAATTTAATTGAAAAAAGATTGAAAATTTAATCGAATCGTGACTTTAAAATCAAAAATGAAATCTAATCGAGGATTTGTAGAATCGTAAACACCCCTAGTGTTGATCTACGGGTTCATTTGAGAGGAATGCACATATAGAGCTGATGTTGCTTCCATCGGCTACTCTACATTGGATGTCTTATATCATGTTTGCTCACATGAGACTGACAGATCTAATATTGTATTTGTGGATGAGTGCAAATCTAACGGTGAACAAAATCAGGAGCCTGTTTCCATGGTGAATCTGACCTTGGTACTCAGCTATTTGTTGTCGATGATGGTAAGTGCTTAAGATTTCAAACTTTCAATTCCAAGAAATACTTCACTGAAGTGATCCGGGGTTAGGAAATAAAATAATCAAAATCACAGAAAGGACCGGGCAGAATGGGTACAGATAAGTGAGTGTGTGTTTGTTAAAATTGCACCCTTTACGCATCAGAGCAAGGTTGCGTCTGTTCACCCAAGATAATAGAGCAGGAAAATGCCTGCACTAGGCACTAGGCTCTGACTTCGAACCTTGATGTTAGTTCTAGGGTTGAATACATGGTTTAGCAGGATATTACTGTACATTTATCAATGAGAGTGTGTGTGTGTGTGTGTGTGTGTGTGTGTGTGTTTGTTTGTGTATATGTGTGTGTTTGCATTTATGGGTAAATATGTGTAACTCTTTTGAAGCATGCATACAGTATATGGATGTTCATCAGCCTGACATCCAGCGTAATGATACATCAATGTGTGTGTGTGTGTGTGTGTGTGTGTGTATGAGTGTGTGAGAGAGATAGAGAGAGAGAGAGAGTACACATGTGTGCCTACTTCAGTTGCCGGGGTTCACAGTCCACTCCGGGCAGCAGGAGTCGGGCTGCTTGCCGCACGTCGTCACTGTCCACTGAAAAACTCCTGCGGTGTTCAGTGTGAGCCACGGCCACCCGGATCCATTCCATCAGGGGCGGCAGTACCAGGAACGGCCTGCAGAGGGAGACGCAGGGGAGCAAAGACTTCTTATGAGGGTTTTTTTACGGCATGATGCGACACGTCACATTAACACCAAAATTTAAATGACCTTAAACGCCGTGCCATTGCGCAACTACATAGTGCGTGGAAGAGAGGTAGGCTGATGACTTGAAATCAACATCTCAGCACAAGAGGAACGTTATACTGACTGATGGCTTAGCATGATGGGCAAATCAGTGAGGCTGAGAGCAGAGTACCAAAACAACACCGAAAGCAGACTCACACTGCATCCTTTTTAATGACATTTTCAATTACCAGAGAACAGTGTGACCTTTTGAGCTGTTGTTTTGCCATGTCAACTTATTGACAACTAACAGTCTTAACCATTATTAGAATCATTTAGAGGAAATACATAATTTTGAGTAAATTAATAAATGAACTGAAGTGAAAGTGATTATAGGATTATTTGGTTTGGTGATAATTGCATCCTTCAAGGTAGAATTCAGAGAGATTCTGCTGAAATTGACTTTGCTAAATTCCTGTTAATTACCAATGCTAAAAGTGCTTTGCAGATGAAAGCTGGATTTTTTCTTCATGGTCAGAAGGTTCCTCTCCATGTGGATGCCCTGGACGTTGGTGGGCAGATATGTCTCATTATCAGAGACAAGACTGCGGAGGCTTCATGTTGACATTTTCAATTACATAATGCTGAGCTGGTTCAATGCAAACAATCTGGCCGAGCCGTTAAGCTCCACAAATCAGAAACTTCCAGAACAGTTTAAACGCCCCAGGCTCTCCGAGAGCGAAGCAATTAAAACACTGTTGGTGCAGAAATGCATCTCTCTCCACTCAGCTTGGTGAAACTAAAAAAAAACAAAAACAAAAAAAAAAACGTTTCAAATTTAAGACAATTTGGGAAGTCAGAGTCGCCCGGCGCGGCATGTCCTTTCACATGAGCGGCGAGAGCTGGACTCGGTGGTGAGGGACACACCTCCCGTTACCCCTTCCACACAGGCCAGGAAGAATGCCGGCCAGAAATGGGAGAGCTGGCCAAACTAACCGCAGTCCCTTCTCAACCCAACTCCCGGCTGGGTCGTGCGTGTGCGGTTTCTGGGACACACCCTTTAAAGAAACGGCTCACTGGGAGTGAGACCGACTCACTGTCCAAGAGACACATTGGCCCTTCATCTGACTACAGAGCCCAGTGAGGTGGAGAGAGAGAGAGAGAGAGAGAGAGAGAATGGAAAAACACAGATGGTTGATGTCCAAGGTCCACTGCTAGACGTTGATGGCAACCAAATGAGGGGAGTTCCCAGCATAGATGATGATCAACTAAAAACAGGTCTTTTAGTGAGTCCAGTCCTGTCCAGTTTATTGAAACAGTCTAATGGGAATTTTTCCAGGTACTTTTCAGCTAGAGTTATGTGGAAGGCCTTATTAATTCTAACCCACTTTGCTGGAGTAAACAGGTAAATGGCGCCACTACCGTGCAGGTGCATTTCCAGCACAGTCATTCATCGCTACACTTTCCATGTGTGCCACACACTTACATATTCCACAGAACTAAATATCACTGAACCAGCCTACAGTATAATATTATGCACTGACCAAGTCTAGGGCTTCTTTACTTGTCCATTTCACTTGATAATCTGAGGGTAAGATATCGTAACACCTTCAATTATCACCACTTTTGTTCAGAAATTCTAAAACAACATTGTTTTTTAACACTTCAAAATAACATTTGCTAAATGAACCTTACATTTTTCAGTAGCCATAGGTGTGTAGATTTGAACAAAATCTGGTTTGGTTCTTAACGGGAGCATTTACTGCCCGAAATATCCGATTTTGTTTACCACGCTTGGAGTTATTGTGCTGGCCTGATGGGTCGCCTATTTACGCCATTTCAACGGCACATTAACGGTTAGACCGAGAATTCTCGTCATGAAATTAAAATTCCACTGGAGCTCCAAGCGGTTGTGTACACGCAGCCTTACAACACTGTTTACAGCTCTTCGAGTCACAGTAAAATGTCATTTTTGGTACATAGCTAATTTGGATACACCTATGGTGTGGGTGCTTGCGTTTCTTTAGGAGTCCGCCGTCTTGGTTTGTATAGAAATAGATATTAAGTGACACATACAAGCAAGAACGCGGAAATACGGGACCGACGGTAACAGGGGGAGTTCCGATACTGACAGCTCTACAGAACTACAGGTGGATGAGTTGCTTCTTAAAATACATCTGTTCACCCAGGGTCTTCCTGCCCTGAAACAATGAAACAGTGTGCTGGATGACACTAGCTGCACACTGTCCCCTACTTCATATGAGCCATGGTTCTTCTCTCTTCCCCCTTCTCTCTCTCTCTCTCTCTCTCTCTCTCTCTCTCTCTCTCTCTCTCGCTCTCTCTCAGGGGACCTGTGGGATGGACTGTGGTGGCCAACCAGGCTCTCTGACCTGATTCCTAATGCACTCAGAGCACCAAGAGAGGTCAACAAAATGTCAGAGGGGTATTGATGCATGGCCCTGCAAAGTCAACTTCCCCCTATCTCTGTTAGCTTTCACTCATTCATTTGTTCAGTCGCTCACTCCTTAATTAATTTGTTTGTGTATTTGTTTGTTCATTCATAGTGCCCACTCTTCTACCTTGTGCCAAAGTTTCACATTTATATCCTTTTCCTCTTGTCTATTGTAATTATGACACCATATTTTCATCCATCTGTCTTTTATTTTTTCTCTTTGCATCTCTCGTTCCCTGAGCAGCTGAGGGAACCCAGGAACCCAGTGAAGCCCTTCTGTCCCTGCGAGGACCTGGTTAGCATCTGCTGACGCGTCCTTTCACTCAGCGAGTTTGACCCCCTCGCTCTGCTCTCAGAGGTCCTTCAGAAAAGGGGTTTATCACATCTGAGCCGAGGCTTAGACCTCTTTTCTCAACTCCCAAAGGTTCTCTATCTCTCTCTCTCTCTCTCTCTCTCTCTCTCTCTCACACACACACACACACACACACTGTGAGTGTGTCTCTCTCTCTCACTTTCTCTCATACAGAAACACATTCTTTCTCTCTCCCCTCCCACTCTTTATATCTGCTACACACACACACACACACACACACACACACACACACACACACACACACACACACACACACACACACACACACACACACACAGATCATATATTCCATTTGCACTCTCCTTGTCTGTTTTTCTGCTCGCCCACACGAGTGGGTCTGAGTTCAACTTGCACTCTCTCTGGCCCTGACTCTTCCACAGGAGCGCTGCATGCACAGCGTCCTCCAGCCTTGTCTCTGAACAAAGCCCATCCACACCCGTCCACAGCACGCAATCAATTGCACTCTGCACCTGCATCGACTCCTGGCCCACCGACATCCCGTGGGAGGTGTCAGGAAGTGACTGGGCAGTGCATGAGGAGATGGAGGGGTCATTTCAGACAGCATGTATACCTTCTCCAACCCCTTTGCTCTTTGATCTATGGTCACCACCCCCACTTGACCGGAGGATATAGCTGACCCCTGTCGTGCATCCTGCAGTGATGGCACTGGATCTACCTCACAATATCTTCATGAAGACCTTGCAGTGCTTGTGCAGTGTAGTGCGATGTGGGTGTGTGGATGTGTGTGTGTGTGTGTGCGTGCGTGCGTGCGGGTGTGTGTGTGCGTGCGTGTGTGTGTGTGTGTGTGCGTTGCGCCTCACCTCTCCGTGTGCAGGGTGACCTTGGAGGGCTCTACGTTGGGGTTCTCCCACTCTATCTGCGGGCAGTGCATGAAGTAGCAGAGCGTGTAGAGAGCCTCGGGCTCCCAGTGCACCGAGCCGGTGGTGACGACGGCGGTGGCGGGGGCGGGGGCCGCAGCGCGACTCTGGTGCACCGGCGTGCCACTGCTGGGGTTCTTGATGTGGAGTGGCTGGAGGTAGTGCATGGCACGCGACACTAGGTCACCTGGAGAGAGAGAGAGAGAGAGAGAGAGAGAGAGAGAGAGAGAGAAGAGTTAGAGAGAGAGAGAGAGAGAGAGAGAGAGAAGAGTTAGAGAGAGAGAGAGAGAGAGAGAGAGAGAGAGAGAGAGAAGAGTTAGAGAGAGAGAGAGAGAGAGAGAGAGAGAGAGAGAGAGAGAGAGAGAGAGAGAGAGAAGAGTTAGAGAAAATCCATCTGTATGTGTGGGGGCGTTTGTTAAGGGAGCACAGAGTGTGTCTGCATGAAATTGATACTAATAACGAGAGAAGTTGAAAATTGTGTTTCACACACAAACAAGCCCTTTCTCATACGGTTCTTGCTGGCTGACAAAGACATAGACACACACACACACACACACACACACACACACACACACACACACACACAACCTATTAAAGTTTCTGGAGCTTTGATACACTGCATTACAATGTTTTGTGCATTCACAGCACACAGCCACAGGTTCTTATCAACACTTTATCATTCCTCCACTCCTCCCTCATCTCTCCTCCTCTCTCGCTTCTTTGGTGAAGCACTATGGAGTAAGAGGGTTTCAGAGTGAGCACACAGGGCTCCCCATACTCTATTTGTACACAAGCAAGAACTTGCATGAATGAATTGTGATCCAGTATAGTACAATGGAAAACAGTTGGAGATGTACAGTAGGGAGACTCCCACCTTGTCAGTCAAGCACATATGCTAACGAAAGTCATTGATTTCTCTTGCAAACACAATCAGCTACCAACAGAGACACATTCAGATACCAGCAGGACAAACATAACATTTAGGAAGATGCCAGAATGTATATGGATGAGGTCAATTTATTAAATCGAAATTTATTCTAGCTGGGTGATTCACGATAGCTGTAAGGAAAGAAAGGAATAACTATAGTGATTCAATGATTTACACTGCGCTTGGAGATGCTGAGCGCTCTTGGCTGAAGGCGAACATTAAATGGACTGTTTGGGAAATCATTAACAAAGATGGGGAGTTGATGAACAGGAGCGGGGCATGGGGCACACACACTTGGTCATAAAGCAGCAGGAAGCTACAAAGCACTCATTTCATCAGTTCAACCCAATCCTACTGGCAGATGAAAGAGACCAGTAATAACGTTACTGTCATTTCCTCTCTGAAGTGGGTTCTTGTACGTGTGTGTGTGTGTGTGTGTCACTGTTGTTCTCTACACTGCAGTGTGTTGTGACCTGACTGCTGGATGAGGCACCGCTGTGGCAGCAGCTGGCTTCTTTCTCTCCAATCCCCTCTTTCCCTCTCTGTTTCTCTCTCTCTCTCTCTCTCTCTCAGATGGAGAGAGAGAGAGAGAAACAAACAAATCCCCACTGCGCCACAACCACAGAGTAGTAGGTCACACCACAGCATGGCCCATCCCCTCTAGACCTTTCCCTGTCTTCCAGTCAGGAGATGGCTGGCTCCGTCTACACAGCCGTGCTGGATCCAGCCTTAGCTAAAGACCGGAGAGCCAATCCACTGAGCCCATCCACCCTGCTGCTGCTGCTGGTTGCGGTCTGCTGGACACTGTATGGAGGGACTCGCTCTCCCAAGCTGCCCTGAAGAGGGCTAATACTGGCACTCGGGGGCCGCTCAGTGGCAGCGGTGCTAACAATGTGTGACGCAGCCGGGCCGAGCCGGGCGGGGCGGCCAGCGCTGGACCCAGTTCTGCTGCATCTGGAGGGAAATGTCACTGAATCACTGGAATGGGCCCAATCGACACGCATGGCCCCCACCCCACCACCCCTCTCTCTTTCTGTCTCTCTTTTCTCTCTCTCTCACACACACACACACACACACACACACACACACACAATCCAAAACCACTCTTCAGTGACTGGCTACATACATTACAAAACAAAAACACAACAATCTTTTTCCAAAGTTGAAAAGAATAGAAGGATACGCTGTTGTTCTATTCCCCAGATGATGATGCATGGAATATCAGCGCATGATAAACACTCTGGTTTCAAACTCAGTTGAGCACTGATAAATGATGCATATGTTATCAAAGCCTCTGCAAGACTCCTAAAAGCCCACCCTCTTCCAAAGCTAAGGAATTCAAATGTGTCCCAGAATGTGATCAACTGTGGGCACGTGTGGCACTGCTCTCGAGCAAAAGAATTCAGAGCAAATTCCCCAGAATAATATAATAAAGGCCTTCTGTGAAGGAGCTGCTTGGTTTTGATGACTCCCACAACTTCCACCTTCTATTTCTGTGTGTGTGTGTGAGTGTTTGTGTGTGTGGTATGTGTACAAGCGTGTGTCTGTGTGTGTGTGTGTGTGTGTGTGTGTGTGCCTGCTGCCTGCCACAGACAGAGCTCAAATGACATATCCCAGCTAGCCCCATTTACCAAGTTCATTACGGGGCGTCCTTCCCAGCACGCCGCCACCCTGCTTACATAAATCTGCTGTGACACCGTAATGGAGGAGTTCTGCTCTCCCTGAAGAAAGATGTGCTTTTACATATTGCCATCATCATATGCAGGCATGAAAAAGTCATAAGGGGGGGGGGGGGGGGGGGCACATGGGCCACAGTCATGACAGTGAGCTGAACTGAAGGCATGGAAGATGTGTGTGACCTGGGTCTGTTGGGTTTTTATTTCTATGAAATGATTGGTTCCATGCTGCTAAAAATGCTTTTGATGCAGGTATGCCTTTTTATGTGCCTTGCCTTTTTATTTGTCTTCCCTGAGAGAATACCTGTCCTCTCCTACCTTAACACTTCAGCATTCAAAGCAAACAAGTCACTACAATTCACAAAATGTCTTTGTACATTGTGCATAAACATGTTTAAATTGCCTCCGTTTAAATTCACATTTTTAAGCATTAACAATACCATAGGACAGGATATCTTCATTTCTAGCATCACGCTTCAAAAACAATAGGCCTAACGCACTAGTGCTGGGTTTAAGGAAACTGTTCCTGTTCAGAATTGCAAGTGAGTTCTGCCCTCTGAAATAAAACGCTGTGGCGTTAGTAAATAAAGGCCATTCTGTGTGATCCATTATTCGGAAACTGCTCTAATTACCTCCGCATGGGTCTTTCCCAACACTGTTGGCGCCTCGTGGGCAAAAAGCCGGGAGGATAGCCGGCCGGATGATAGGTGCACAATGTGCCCTTTGAATTGGCTAATTGTTCTCGCGGCTGATGCTGGGCCTCGTTCTTCTCTCCCGTACTGTAATTATCCTGGAGCTCTGCTCCCAAATGGCATTCCCGGAGCACTCCGGCATTAATCACCGGGAATGGCTTTTCGAGGCGCGGTACGGCACACCTCCGCTCCCTCCTCTCTCTCTCTAGACGCGACAGTGGCAGGTGCAAGTACGGGGAACGAATGACACGCCCCGCGGAGAATGACGGAACAGTGGCGCCCAAGAGGCCAGCTAGTCAGGAGAGAGCCGATGATAAAGTCATCATTTAAAGGCCCTAAACAGCCTCCGCAGGGACTGTGGTGGAACTCTGCCACCTCTTCTGCAATTATTTGGGTCTTTTTTCTTTCTATTGTTTTCCTTTGCTGTGTTATATAAAATGTTTTTTTTTCTTCTTACTCTATTCAAGATTTAATTACTACAATTAAGCAAATTTCACCAACGTTCTTATTAATTAATATAGAATAAAACACGTGTTTCACATAATAAACATTTCACATTGTAAAGTTGTTATAAATAAGCCTAGAACTTTTCACAGTATGACATAAATATACTGCACCGAATGGCTAAGTGTTGCCATTTACCTGTGTCTACCGTATGAGACAGCACCCCAACCATGATAATGTGTGAGAGATACTCCCTATCAAAGGACACCGTCTCGGGCAAGGGGGAGATGCTGACATTTCCTTGTGCATCACTTCCTGTCTTGATCCCATTGTTGTAGAAGATTGACATGACCCTATCATAAAAACTGGCTGTTACCTTTCCACCTGCTTCCCCCATGAGGTAAACTAATGAGAAGCATCTGGAGAAGAAAGGAGGGCAAAAAGCAGAAGCCGCTCTGTGCTGGAGTCATAATGAAGGTTTTTGGAATGAGTAAAAGGCTGACCTACACTTAATCACCACCCCACTGGTCTCTGGGCTCTCCAGTCCGAGGCTTCAAAGAGTCCCCCATGCATGAAAGACCAGCTATCCCAGAGAGAGCCCATCCACCAGCAAACGTGCCCTTTTCCCCCAAAAAAGCCTTGCCCCACACCCCTGTCTTTGAAGCGCTCGCTCTCTCCTTCCCTACGTCTCGGGTGCTTCACTGTTTCTAGGTTCCTTTACTGGATTTTCTCCCCCCGCAGTTCATTGGCACCCTCTATGTGGAACCAATAGTTGTCAGAGAGACGTCGCTCTGGGATCGACTAGCCCCGTGGCATTAACCTAATCAGCACCTTGCCCACCCTTTGGGTCATCAGAGAGGTTTCCGATTAGTCGATGCTAAAAGGGATCACAGGCTTCTAAGTGGTTGCTTCATTAGTTAGTCATGGCCTATCGACCATTAGCTATGCTTCACTAGCCAGACAATGACTCATTAGGTCGGACTGAGCAATCATTACCAGCACCAAACATCAGCCTGTATTTGGGTGTTTATCAGCAGTGACAGAAAACTCACCTCAGCAAAACATGCCTCTCTTCACCCAGAATACTGACGATGTGTCCCGCGGTCCTGGGAGACAACTAATGGCATCTCACTACTGGAAGCGACGTGACCCCTATCTGTAGCCCCAGCCATTAATGACAAACGACGGAGTCTTAATCATGTTTTATTACCGAGAGCCAGTGGCACAATGACTGTGTCATCGCAGGAAGCATTTATGAGAGGGAATCCATCAGAGGCATCCCCTTTAAAGGTACATTGGCTTCATGTTAATAGCTATCAATCACACTTAACCAGAGATGTACATCTGCAGCCAGGTATCCACACACCTCCATTTAGACTTCTCAGAAAGTCATGGTGAAGCTACCTAAGCTAATGTTTGCTTATTGACTGTTTTTGTTGTTGTTATTGTTGTTGTTTATTCAAAACTGTGTCAGTGAGCTGCCCTGCTGGCTTATTCTGCCCGACATAAATCCATCCTTCGAGTTAAAATTACATTTGCCCTTCACGTCAGCGTTCACATCAGCAAATGCACCTAATCGTGCCGGACACACATGCATGGGCTGCAGGCCTAACCTAAGATTACGGGCTGTGCTGCTAATGAGGCTCTCTGGAGGAAGGCGCCATCATCACTCTTGATTAGGACCACAGAGAGTGTCAAGGGCCTTTCATAACTTATTTATGGCAGTCTGTGTCTGTTCCTACAGTGAAACCTTTGCACCGCTGCCAACAGGAGATTCAGACTATTGAGCTGCAGTTGCTTACTGTACTTTTTTATAGGCTACTTCCTGTCTCAGTGTAAATAAAGGCCATTCTGTGTGATCCATTGTGATGCACTGAGACTTAACTATACCATGTGCACAAAAGGCAATCACATAATCCAATACATGTTCTCATTAGGACTGATTAGGAAGTCTTTGTACATTGGCGTGTGAAGTCCTGTGGGACAGAGCTGTTTTTTTAAGCAATAATTGGCTACTTTTTTCCTCCAGATTAAACCTGAGATGAGAAAAACTGAAAGAAAAGTGCTGTATTTCTCAAAGCTTTTTATTTTTATTTCCCCCCCTCCAAAATGGACTCCCCTTCAATGTCTTTGCTTTTAGGATTGTACAAAGTAGTAATAACTACGGTAAATTTAGAAAAATATTAACAGTTCTTCTGTGCTTTGAACAGTGGGGAGTGTGTGGCTGGCAATTTGCAAAATGGCAGTTGTGAAATAATTAGTTTCCCTGGGTTCTCCTCTGATTGCCTCTTAACAAAACTGTGAAATGTATTTATTTTTCTCAAGCTGCTTTAGAGAGCATCTCTAGTGACTACAAAAGGTGGGGGATTGTGAAAGAAAAAGCAAGAGAGAGAGAGAGAGAGGGAGGTAGGGAGGTAGGAAGGAAGAGAGAGAGAATAATTCATTTTTTGACAGCTGTTAATCAACTACTTAGCTTGGTGAGACAGGAACATTACCTTGCAAAAAAAATCATGTTGTTCACTTCTCTCTTACTGTTGAATAGGATCAAATAGTTATCAAAATCATGATCAAATAGTCAGTAATCGTTGGTCCTGTTCCACAACAGTCAATCACTGCACCAGAAGGTCCTCCAAAATTATGTTCCTCTCCGAATTTAAAAATTCCAGTGAGCACAATGCTCACCAGAGACGGTGAAATGATCTTAATCAGACAATTTCCCCTTTCCTCTCTGCCAAGCAAATTAGTCATGCCCAATATGCTGGCAGTGGGGCATGCTAAGAGCAGCTGTGTGGCATGCAGTTGGAGATGAATCAGCCTCACGCCTGTTAGGAGAGCCACTCTACCCAGCACAGACTGATTCAACTCAAGTCACATACCAGATCATGGACCGAGATCATGGAAATGAAAAATTCCGGAATGCTCACACAACCCTGTCACTTTGTGATGATTTGAAGAAGAAAAAAAAGATCTTTCATTATTATCTTCGTCATGGTATCTCACACTAAGGGCTTTCAAAGGCTTGTTCACAGTTCATGTCAGGGCTTGACCACCAAAGCTGTTTCATATGTGAAGTCAATCCAAAGTAATTTTCGGTTGGAAGGCAAAATCGGTCTTTCATATAAAGAGCAATTGTGGTTCTTAAGCCCGCTGAGCTGCAGGAACTGCGCGGCCTCCCCATTCTTCTATGTTCAACTGGCATTTTCTCAGAAGTGTTCTGACAGCTGACGTATGTATGGATTGATTTTTGATGCTGCCCCTCTTGATTTGCACAGAAAACATAATGGGGATGGAAAACAGAACGAAGTCTGGAAACAATTGTGCTGGAATAACGTAACAATGCCTGTGAAATCTTCACTGTCAGACGGAAATAAATAAACTAGACCGTGGGGAAAACGGCTGGCACGGGGACCTCACTCAATCTGATGTCGACTGAAGTAGCGCCAAAACATGAATAAGACAGATCTCTTAATCTTGAAAGCAAGCGTTAGCATTTCTGTGCTTAAGATGACCAAGCTTTATGGACAACTCTGAGGAGCCAAATAAAGATAAAAGAAAACAATGATGGCATCGAAGTTGGCAGACGGTTCTAATCCATTACCTCTGCATTATAACCTTCATCATCCCTTCCTACACTTCCATTCCACTGAAGCCAAACTGAAGTGCTGGACCTCCAGGTATCACCCAGAGGTATTTAATGGGGTTTGCTCTTCGCTTGAGAGCCGACAGTTTCACTAAATCAAAAACAGCAGACTGAAAAGGACACTTGACAGAAAGTGCTGGAGGGAGACTGAATATCCAGCTCCCCCCCCGCTGGCAAAGAGACGTGTTGTCAGCTGTGTTCTTGTAATTTGGTGGGATTGTGTGAGTGATGTTTATTGATGGGGTACCTCCGTCTCTACTGTGTGCATAAGTATATTCACATATTCACAATCTGTAGTCTCTGGTTGTCTGTAGAGCAGTGCTGCTAAGAAGGAGTGCTGGAAACAAAGGACGAGCGACACACACACACACACGCACGCACGCACGCACGCACGCACACTCTCTCTCTCTCACACACACACAGACACATACACACACACACTCTCAAACTCACTCACACACACACACACACACTCACACACACACACAGCGTTCTTCTCTGAATTGACTGACGTGAGGTCACAACACGACAACATAATAAATTCAGAAAAAAGCTCATTATGTAGCCTTAACCGTCTCCACATATGTGAATTCTACAGTATCTTGTGGGCAGCGATAATAGCGATAACAGTTGGCAGCGATAATAGCAATAACAGTTGGCTAAATAGAACTGAACATACAGCTACATGTGTACAGTCCATCACTGTTAGGGGATTAAGATGGTTTAGGTTTGATTGACCAGCGGGGTCAACAACACAGTCTACAGGTACCGCTCAGGTATCCAGCTGATTTGGCCCTTTATGATTTGGACCCAAAGACATAATCACATAGACATTTATCCCTTTGACTTTATCTGTGTTGTCTGCCTAATCAGACCAGAGGGTTTCCCTAGTAGCAACACATTCTACAGGGGTTGCTCAGGTTACTCATAGATATTCCAGTTAGGGAGGGGTTGACAGACGATGTCACCGTGGAATCATGAGTAATAAGCTGAAATGCTCTCTGGGTTGGGGAGAACGGTAATGTTAGCCATTTGGGGGAGACTGTGAGGAACTGTTGTAGTGCTGACTTGATTAAATGAATGATTTCGTAAAGGCAGAGATTGGCTGGCCCTCTGAAAGAAAGAGTGTGCGGGGGAGATAGTGACAGCATTGGAGATGGTGGAACAGACAGAGATAGATGGAGAGACAAACAGACAGGATGGAGTGAGCGAGGGAGGGAGGGAGGGAGGGAGCAAGGGAGGGAGGGAGGAAGAAATTAACCACCATCACACGTTAACGTCAAGTGTTTGAGCGGACGGAAATGAATGCCGGGTGCCTTGTGGCCTTCTTTCGATTGAGCAAAAATCGGTTTTGCTCGGGCCTGTCTATTGTGAAGAATCGAGGGGACTCAGGCCAGGCTTGATGTGGAAACATTTCCTGCCAGCCTCCCCCCCAAAAAATAAAAAATACGTAGACTGATGTGCTGGGCTTGACTGATGGATGTGCCTGCTCTGAAGGGCACGTCCCCCCAAGAGACAGGCCCGATAGAGAGGCAGACAGCGAGGCTGAGATAGGAGGGAGTGATGGCCACCGGACTGGCTGCTTCCACCATGTGTGCACAGCGATGCAGTGGAGCCTGGCCGACCACAGGCTTTGATGACGAGTGCATGACTAACTGCTAAACAGTAATGTAAATGGCAACATTTACATATTGGTATTTCACTAATAAACAGGTCAGTCTCCCAGGCCCGTGTGTTACATGTTTCAGTATTATCACCCCATGCAGACTGCCCTCTCACAAAATGTTACAGGGCAAAGACAACGATGTACAAAAAGCCTGGTACAAGTATCAGCATCAACACTGACACATACAATGCATAGTAATGGAAGGAACAGATAGGGAACATATATTGTATGAAATAGACAGTATGTAGGCTTTGTTGTTGAAAATAACATTCAGATAAACGGGGTTACCACTATACTGTGAGTCAAATGAAAAATTCCATGACTTTTCCCTGACAAAAAAAATGGTTTTAATTTAAACTGCTACAACAAAATTCCCTGATATTCCATAACTTTGCCTCAAAAATTCCTTGAATTTCCATGTCTGGAATAGACTTTCCAAAATGCCATGATATTCTAGATGTGTTTTGTGGGATCCCTGGATAAAGTATTCACCAATAAACATAGAGCACATATCTTGCATTGTTGTACTGTATATAAATGCATATTAATTATTCAACCCCTTATATTTTTCGGCAATGGACAAAAATACTTTTCCTTTCAATTTTCCAAACAAACAAACATTTCTCCTTACACTAAAAATGAAGGAGGAGAGAGTGGGATGATCACAATAGCACAGCAGCAGTAAAATAATTAGACTTAACAAGCCCTATTGTTAAAATGTCTCTCTAAAAGACAATAACACTTATAACAGAGGAAAACAATCACTCTGAGATTCATTATAGTTGAAGAAAAAAGACGAGTGCAACTTACAAAAAGAACTAAATGAACAAACCGGCCTAGTTTCCCCCATCAGACAATTCAATGACTTGTGACCTCTAGATGGAGAGCAATGCACAGCCAGACTGGAAAACAGGAACATTGTGTGGCTATTTTGTTCTAGGGAGAAGTTTATCCTCAAGTGAGTTTCAGTATGAAGAGATTTTTTTATTTTTTTTAAACCAAGACAAAGTTCTCAGGCCTAAAAATATCTAACCTCCTCATGGGCAAGAAACAATGATGATTCATTTGGGGATGATTTTTGCCAGAAGCGTTTAGGGTGTGTGACTGCTTACACACAAGCACACATACACCCCCAGCAACACACACACACACACACACACACACACACACACACACACACACACACACACACACACACACACACACACACACACCACTGAGGGATAGAGAGAGCAGGACAGAGAAGGGAGAAAGACAGAAAGAGAGAGAAAGAGAGATTGATAGAGAGAAAGACAAAAAAGAAAGATGAGATTGATAGCAACGCCTGCAGACATACAAACAAGAAAAAAATCGCATGACCATAACCTGTTTACAAATATATGCAGAGAGGTGTTTACTAAAGCGTAACATTCCACTCCACTGTAGTGGAATTAATCAAGTCTTTCGTCTGAGTGAAAGTGAGTCTGTATTCAACACAGGAAAAGCCCACCCATTCCACTCACAAATCTGCTGAGTGCCAAATATGCCGAGGCTGCTGGGACAGCTGTGGTCTAGATGGGCGAGGGCCTCGTTGTTAAGGGCAGAGACTGTATTACATTAGCCCGTTTATTTGCTTAGCGGATGCCTTTGACCATGGCAACCTGCAGGGCTTTGGGCTCGCAGGCAGATAAACATCATACCCTACCACACACCTTGACAAAATATGTTGAATATGAACAAAAGGAACCGTTTAAAAAGGTGTCTGAAGGACAGCCACTGCAGTATTTTCAAGTCAGCCTTTTTTGTAGTTTTGTATTAATGCTATAATGAGACAAGAGTAAAGCTCTTTTGTCATAAGTTTATGACAAAGGAGACGTCCTTGTTAGCCGAGAGCAATGTTGGCTGACTTTGAGCTTTGGCTGTGTGCATCCAATTTACTACTTTGTCACTAAAGTCCAGCAAGGTCTGTTTCTAACAACTTCAGGGACAGTTTTCACCCTATCTGTTATTTTTCTTTCACTGAAGGATTTGATCTGGAGTATGAAAGCAGAGCAGTGTGATATTGGCCTTGAAGCGGTCATGAGTTGTGTGATTTTTGCATTAACTTTTAAATTGTAGTTTAGCTATGCACGGATCAAACGCCTGATTTGCTTCTTTAACAATGAGTCGGCGTCCAGCTGATTCGGCCCCCTTTCAGATGTTTCACACAAAGATTGTAATTGCATAGGCTGAGACATCTTTATCTCTGTTAATTGCCTAATCAGAAACCACGGCGCAGTCTCAAATTTGGCACTCAAAGTTTCCAGACAATTGCGCTAATGGAAAGTCGAGGGTGAAAAAAGATCTCAAGATCTGACTGAAGACCAACACAAAGGCCACACAAACACAACCTATTCAAAACAATCCATGACACATATACCAAACTGTTGGGATCAATTCATCAGAACTGTGAGTTTACCAGAGCTTGTCTACTGTGAACGGAGCTCTGCAGCAGCTCATTCAGAGCTGGGTAGGGCGGTCTGTTTGTTGACATGAGTCTCAGAGAGTGGCACCAGGTGTTATTGGTGGTGCATGCTTGTACAGCATGTTATTTGACCAGAGCAGGTGTGAAGGGGACAATGGCGGCTGCCTAATTGTTTACCAGTAACGGTGACAGAGAGCTGTGTGTGGTGCTTAGCACTGGTGTCGTGACCAGCCCACTCATGCTGTTTGCCGGCAAATTTGGGAACAGTTTGTGTTGCTACGGTAAAGGAAATGTCTCCTAGTGCCCTAGTAGTATCAGCAACTCAGAATCAGATATGTGGAAGCACATAATGAGAAACTGAATCTCAAATAGCAGAAAACACCTTCCTTCTAGTCCTTCTAATCAAAACAACCATGCAATAGCTCTCTCTATATACAGATCGTATTACTTCATGTTCATGAGAAGCCTCTGTCCTTCTACTGAAACAAACAAACACACACACACACACACACACACACACACAAACACGCACACACACACACACACACACACACACACACACACACACACACACACACACACACACACACACACACACAGTAAGTCATTGAGAGGATGAGGATTAGAGAGTGCATTGTCAGACAAACAAAGACAAAGTCACACACATACACCCACACAAAGGTTTTGTTTTGGTAGTGAGTATTAAAATTGTCAATTGTAAAGTTGATATTACTGTAGTATCGGCCAGATTGATGTCAGATAGATTTCCACATCCAAAGCAACACTGTACAGCTAATGCAAATGTGTACAATATGCTTGAAAAGCTGTCCAAGGGTCTCTAGCCTTCAAAAATTCAGTTAACAAACAGATACACTATAGGATCAACAGACAAAAACCACATGTTTGCAGTCAACAAGACAAACAGACAGATGCTTGTAACTACAGAATGTAAAGTCAGGCTGTGAAAACAGAATATAATCCTGCTGCTATACATGTTAACAGTTATGTTCTGGTGTCAGGGTTAATGGATAGGATTTGTTGCATTACAGATTCTAGTAAATTGCCATCGGGGTCCATTCACTTCTATCTGACTTTAATAATTATGTCCAACTGACCTCAAAAGGTAGTAATTTGGGAGATCTGGCTAAGCTGTGTACAGTATGTCTAGGGTAGGTTCTGTTAAAGGGTTTACTGCAGCTAAATGAATAGAGGCAGCCAGCTAAAGGAGAGTAGGGGTTATAACTTCATCATTTCATGCACATACTCCAAATATAGATGGTTTATGGTAAAGCATGATAGAACTGTATATACTGCTGTTGAACTCATTTGCCAAATGACAATCACATCATTTCAGGAAATATCACAAAATTAAAATAAAATAAATAAATAAAACTGAAACATTTAATAAGCAAAAACATAATCCTCATCATACTGTACAGAAATCCAATTTGAGATGTTTTACAACACTGTTGTATGTTGTATGTTGTAGTATGCAATATTGTTTGAAACGAATAGATGGAACTTCAAGTCCTGTCTGACTTGATAGACTGTTGTGGTACATAAAGACAAGGCTGATAGTGTGGACCTTTGGCATCAGTGGTCATTATCATCAGGCACGCCAGCGGCCCGGGGGACATGGGGATATGACACCCGCAGTTTTGAAGAGATGGCAGTACTCCCCTCAGTTTTGATAAAAACTGTTTGATCAGTTTGTCTACTAACAACCATGAGTTGGTTATGTTTAATAACCAACTCAACTATGTACTGCTTATCAACTTGTTTTCACTAAGATTAGTGACTCTTACACCACATTTAAGTTCTAAAACATTGCAGACATCATTTACAAGACACAATTAATTTACTTGAGTTACCTTGGTGCATAAATTCCTCATAGACAGTAAAGGTATCACTGTATGAATACAGTGTATCCTATCTAAAAGCGATCAGGAATAGCATTCAGGGAGGTCCTAAATAAGCTGGGAATTTAGCTATCTTACTTGTGCCTGTCACATATGTGAGGAGTTCTTTGAAGCTCGGGGCACAACAAGGGAAATAAAAATGAATCCAGACGGGGGGCATAACATAATTTGTTCAGAGGGCAAATAATGTAAGTTGACATAATATTTTATACATCCCCAGCCAATGTGCCATGCAATAGTCAATATCCAATTCCCCCATATGTCAGATAGCATGACAGTATGGCTATTTTTAATGGGGAAATTATTTAGCCTAAATCAAAGAGATACTTTTGCATTTGCCTGAAGTGATGTAGCCAAGATATATGTTTGTTTCAATATTTGACAGACATTTTACACATTTTTTTAATATGTTTTAATTAATTCAGTGTATTTAGATATTGTTAAAATGTTGGTAATACTAATAGTTGATTATAAGGGCAAAGTACAGTACGTTGCAAATCATTGTAATTGTCTGTTGGGTCATTCCACGTCAATTCAACCAGGACCCACGCACTTAGGTCTCAAAACATTCTGAAAAAATTACCAGGTGTACCTACTGTATGTTATCCAGGAGACACACTGTAAAATTACTCTTATGTAAAATCAATACTTTCCAAGATACAGCCAGTTTTACAGGGGGAGGGGTTGTTGATTTTGTTTGGCCTCTTTTTTTGTCAAAGTTCACAAGCCCACAGCGCAATAACTAAACCATGTAGGAGGCTCAAATTTTGAATTCTGGTACATAAATAGGAATAGTATGTAGCAAAATCGTCACGTTTGGTCTGGATGATCCTGCATGGTCATAGTTGTCCCTCAAAGTTGATACAAATTTTATTGGAGTTTTTGGCTGGGCTCTGTTTAGGCCTTCAGAAGACATATTTGTACTCAACATAGGCTCTTGATTTATTTTCCTTATTGAGATAAATAGAAACACTCTCACAAAAAGCAATGAACAGAAAATAAATCCCTGGTTCAATTGACGTGGAATGACCCTGTTCATTTCTTTGGTCTTTACCCTGTGCTCTGGTAACTTGTAAATCCCCTACAAGTGTTCTCTCACATGTTCTAACATTACATCAATAACCGTTAACTACTAGTAACTACTGGAGAGTGCATGTTGATTTTGTAATTTGATTGACAACTTAATTGACAACTTAACAATTTAAGTTGGCATAACTATTTGATTATGTGTGTTTGGATCACAGGCATATGATGACCTGTATAAACTGTTGTTCATTTATGGCTTCATAAAATATTAACATCCCATGTAGATTTTACAGTATTCAACCACTGGGCCAAGCAGTGTGAACTAACTCAAAAGTAGAATTGTGTAAGCGTAAAAGCTGAGACCTCCCACATAGCAAAAAGTTGGTCTGAGGGCAGATCTGGCATTCAGGCCATCCTTCAGTTTTGACCATTTTTGATGAAAACATAATTTGAAAACAATCAATGTTATTATCTTAATATTCCGGCAAGTTTAAAACAGTATGATGGCCGACAGTGGGTCAGAAGTGGTGGTCCAATATTTGGAAGCTGGATTTCACTATTTGGGTTGTTGCTCACAATTTGGTCCCCCTCACTTTGAAAATATGTCCTGAGCCCCTGATTATCATTATTACATTATTACACTATTAGGTCATTAATATCAGCAGATCACCATCCAGCTTGCCTAAAGTGACACGTAACTTACATGTAGGTGTCACAACTGATGACAATGAAAGTTCTCTGAGCATGTAGTCTCAATTACAAAGTCATGTTGGTTTATTCAGTATGATATTGGCAAGATCAGACCTTATCTAATCTAAGTCTAATATACAGTCTGATGGATACATACAGTAGTTAGACACATTAGCCATTAGTGTGTGTGTGTGTGTGTGTGTGTGTGTGTGTGTGTGTGTGTGTGTGAGTGTGAGTGTGTGTGTGAGTTAGAGAGAGAGTGTGTGTGTGTGTGTGTGTGTGTGTGTGTGTGTGCGTGAGTGAGTGAGTGAGTGAGTGAGTGAGTGAGTGAGTGAGTGAGTGAGAGAGAGAGAGAGAGAGAGAGAGAGAGAGAGAGAGAGAGAGAGAGAGATGAGCGGCTGGTCACTCACTGAGCTCGGCGATGCTCCCCACGCGCGTGGCCAGCAGGGACTGCTCGATGGTGCGCAGCTCTGCCTGGCTGTAGGCGCCGGCCTCGCCACTCTTTCCCCCACGCTGCTGGTCCCGGTGCAGGTTCAGGCTGTCCGGCAGGCTCAGCGCACCTGGAGGACAGAGGAAGGCAGAGGTAGCAGGTCAACACCCACCAATGGTTAGCCAATCCGTCTGAGACCACAGTATCCCAGATCAATATGCCTGGGCGAAGTTGGTTTCAAATAAGATTACGGTTCGGGTGAAGTTGGTTTTAAATGAGATAACAGTTTGCAGTGTACAGAGCGTGGCAATGGCCCACTGAAATGGTGCCTCTGAAATCATTTTCACCAAGAGTCTTATCTGTCATTGCCGACTTCGACTTGTGATAAAATGCAATTAGAGCCTCAGTGAGATGACAGGGAATCTGACTAATTAAATCATTATGGGGATTTCAGCTCCCCTGACAATGAGCTGATCGTTATACAACCTTAGAAAAATGGGGGCTGAAGAACTCATGATTACATCTCTTCCAAAACACCTCCACTGTTCCAGGTTGGAACGTTTAATTCACCAAGGTGTAAGCAATACAGTCAGATAGAGAGCGTTCGATGGAGAGGAAGACAAATATAGATTATTATTCAACCTCCTTCTATTATTATACCTCCTTCGTCCCTCGGTCCAACCCACCCACCACCACTGCCCTAATCAAATTACTGCTCACTGTGATGATGTTCAGGCATTGTTCGGAAGGGCAGACCAAAGCGCGACAGGTGGGAGATTGGGCTTAGCCATGGGCTAGTGGACACAACATGCGCCACCTGCCAGCTTTAATGATGAGGGTCGATATTGGGTTTGTCTGTGCGCATTACTTACAGAGGCCCACCTTGCTGTCCAGGAGAGGCAAATTAACATCTGCATACATGTAAACAAAGACCATACATGCCCATGCCCATGCAATCGCACACATATACTGTACACAAGCACAAGCACAAGCACAAGCACAAGCACACACACACACACACACACACACACACACACACACACTCATAGAAAGCCTCGGCAGACCACTGCACACAACCTTCCTCTTAAACCTCCTTGGCTCGTCCCTCAACATCCTGCTCCACCCTCACACAATTCCCTGGCAGCCCATCCCAGCATCCTTCCCACATCTCCCCGAGAAGGATTCTCTTTGTAGCCCATTGGGCACATGGGGAACATACTGTAGCATTTTTTATGGTCCACATCAAATTCAAATCAAGTCAAAGAACAACAACATGCAAAAGAACACAGTAATAAAGAAAGAAAAGAAAAGAAAAGAGGTGCACCACAAAAGTGAAGAGATTTACTAACACTCACACACACAACCCCCCCCACACACACACACACTCACACACACACAACCCCACAGACACACACACACACACACAACCCCACACACACACACACACACACACTCACACACACTCACACACACACACACACACACACTCACACACACAACCCCACAGACACACACACACACACACACACACACACTCACACACACAACCCCACAGACACACACACACACACACACACAGTGTGAGAGTTAATGATGCGCTCCTTGGTCCCCCCAAACCTCGAACAGCTGGGGTGCGAGGAGACCCATCGGGGGAGGAAATAAGGCCATTGATGACAGAGGGGACGCTAATCGCCACTCCACAACGCCACCCCAACTGGGGCACTCCAGCGTTTGCATTCCCTAACTGCCCTCGCCCACTCAGCACATGGCATGGCCAGAGAGCCGTGCCGTGGAGCCTCCAACATATTCAGAAGGTTTTTTGGGAAGGACAAGGAGGCCTGACTCTTGGAACTCCAAGGGGTTAGGAGAAGGAGACATGCCAGGAGTGGGATGGCTCCTCCAGAGCCCTGAACATCTGGCTGCACGAGGGTGTGGTGGAGAAAAGCAGCTTGTGCGTTTGTGTGTGTGTGTGTGTGTGTGTGTGTGTGTGTGTGTGTGTGTGTGTGTGTGGGCTGCTACCGCTGCTGGAGTCATGAAGGACTAGGACACCTGAAGGTGTTCCGTAACTTTCCAAGAAACTGGGGTGGAGAGTTCCGGTGCTGATGGGACTGTTGTGTTTGGTCCAAAGCTCCAGTTTCATTTCAGAATGGATCCTCTAATTAGTGCTGTCATGTCTCCTTATTTCCCCATGCTTGCGTATTGGTATTAGGTGTGAGAACAACCACTGGGCTCCGAGTGTCGATCATGTGGAATTTCTGGCAAAGACTGTCGGCTAGACAAGGGGAATTAGCAAGCTACGTATGTGAACAGAAACTGCCAACTGGAATTACAATCAAGACATGGAATCACACTACATACTGTGGTATCTAAGTCTCCAGACACTGACTCCAAAGTAAATTTTTTAGTTGAGTGAAAAGGCAGTTAGCGGTCCCACATCTGAGGCTGAGTTTTAGGGAGCTGTCAATCCAGCTCTTGGTTTACAAAGTACAGGATGAGACGATGAGAGGCCTACATTTATTTTCCAGTTACAAAAATGCATCTAATAACTTCTTTACAACTAAAATATGCACTCAGTAGAAGCTGGGAAAACACACTTAAATATTTCCAATACATCAAGCCACCCAACCCAGCGAGTTTTCCAAGGATCTTCTCTTTCTAACTCTTCTCTTCTCTTACTAACTCTTCTCTTTCTTCTTTTTCTAACTCACATTCCTCTGACTCTCCCCTGCCTTTACCCACCCCAATTTCTTAATGTGATTGTGGGTTCCAGAACATACTTATGCAATATTTATATGATCAGATCAAAACAGGAGAATGAATATATTTCCTGCCGCTTCTCTGCCCTCCCCCCACCCCCACCCCACCCCCACCCCCAAACACATCCACACTCGGACTCCCCACCCCCTCAGGAAGAAAAAAATGCAGCAGTGTTTGATCCTCTGAGATGTTTGGTATATTAAAGATCACTCGCATATGTGGGGAATGGAGGGGGGGTCTAGGCCCATACCTCCAGGGACACGTAGAGAGAAGGGGTGTCTCCCGCCGAGATCCTGTCTCAAAGTGTGTGGGGGGGGGGGGGTGCAGGTGAAAGATTGGTGAGGCGTGTTTATACTGAGACATTTTGAAAACCTGTAAGTCTCTGAGGAATCCTCTATATTTGGCTACAAAGCATCAGGCTCTGTCCTCCGTCTACAGGAAGGCCACATTTGTGCACTTTGAAGAAACTGAAGGGGGGGGGGGGGGGGGGGAGTAATCTATTCTGTCCTGAACTTCAAAGATATGAGATCCAGTTTGATCCGTAAACACTCCACATTGCTCCTCTAGACAGCAAGCACTCACTCCTGTGTTGTGCAAGTGCTGCTTCTTCACGTGTCTGCATGATGGCATCTCAGATAGCACTCCGTGTGGGCTGGAGGAGAAAACAAAAGAGGAGCAGAATGTGCATCATCAAAGATGCCCCCCCCCCCGAAAAAAGAAAATCCCGTGGCTGTGGCCTACAACAGGTAGCCATCAATAATGCTCTATCAAGATTTCTGATCTCTTTATATAACCAGCACTGGCCAGGCAGATCATGGGAAGTGACTGAGAGAGAGAGAGAGAAGCAGCTCTAGGGGGCAGGCAGCTGCAGAATGTCTTTCCTCAAGAGACCTACAGAGACACAGGAATACTTTTGGAAGGTCACACTGAGTGATCCTCCCCCTACTCACCCATCCAAGCATAAGCAAAAGCAACAACATCATCGGATCAACAACATCAAAGTGCAAATGCCAGTGTTTCACAGTGACAAACATGGAGCAAGAGATTACAGTGTTTAGTAAACAGTAACAGTGGATATGCATAACAGCATAACGGATAACAACAATAATATTTAGTTAATGTAATACACTCTTATAAGCAATTCCACTTAAGTGAATTTACTCTAAATATGTTACAAGGAATTCAATTCAAACAGCAACTGCCACTGTTGAACAACACAGCACATGGAGTATGTCCAAGGCAATTAAGGATGCTAAACCCATACAGCTATTACAGTCCTATGGGAATAGTTAGTGACCTAAACACCAAAAAAGTTCTGATTGAAAGAACATCTGTGGGTAGAAGATTAAAACAGATGGAAGAGAGAAATGAATAAAAACAACGCAGCAAAGTGATTATCTACAGTATCCCATAAACTCCAAATGGTGCATTTATCATTTGTTGGTGAGGGTTTTGTTATTCCTAAATGCAGCATTTTTTAACACAAGAAGCTGCCAGAACTAGATGTACCACAAAGCGGTATAAAATATGACCGCCACTCAGTCCTGCACATTCTCTCCGCAAAAATAAATACCGCTTGTCAATTTGTCTCCATCTCTTACTCCATCCCCTCTTGCAACTTTTGTGTATGTAAATGAGTGTGTGCATGTGTGTGTTTGTTTTTGTGTTTAATGTGTTTTGTGTTTAATGTGTTTTGTGTTTTGTGCACTGTGTGTGTTCGCTATTGAGTGTGTGTATGTGGAGGTAATGGGGTGTGTGTGTGTGTGTGTGTGTTCCTGCTTGTGTGTGTGTTTTGTGTGTGTGTGCGTGTGTGTGCATGTATGTGTGTTTATGTGTGTGTGTATGTGCATGCCTGTTGGGGCTGCACGATTATGGCCAAAATGATAATCACGATTATTTTGATCAATATTGAGATCACAATTATTTATCACGATTATTAATTAATTTTAGTGACAAAAATATTTTTTCCCTTAAACATATTGGACTTGCTATCTGTCTCACCCAAATTCTTCCCCTCACATTTACTCCCCAAAATTACTGCAAATATAGATTGACTGTGACTTCCAAACTTCCAGCTTGCTACTTTGTTAATATTTGGGGAAAGGTTAACGGCAACACAGTAATTACAAAGTATTGATTAATACAGTTAATTTGATGCTTTTTAATTCATTCATAAATGGTGCACTGTCAATTTAAGACACTTTGCCAGATCCACTCAAATAGCTTATGGCTAGAGCTGTGCCCACTCAGTTTGTAAATGGTCAGTAATGGGAACTGTTGCCATTGCGCTCTCTCTCGTGCACGCTCAAATGCGTTCCCAATTAAATGGAGTAGCATAACGTAGTTAGATCTGCTGCAATGGAGATACTATGTATCTCGATGTAACAAGCTGTTTTGACATTGACATTGTACACGTTCTTCAGGAAGAGTGTAAAGCAGTTTGCAGTAGCCTGAAGTTAATCACAACGTCGTCTATCGCTGGGAAAAAAATAGCTAGCTATGATAACCTAATTATATGCTTGGCAGGCCGGATTAAAGTGTGGCGGGCCGGATCTATGATAAACTAATAAATGCTCGGCGGGCCGGATTAAATGGCGGGCCGCAGTTTGGACACCCCTGGTTTAGTCATTCGTTGATATGTAAAACACTGACGTGTAGGCTACAATTTCATTATTGTTCACTCGTTTTGAGTAGGCTGTGTCTTGCACATGTAGCTTATAAAATACATGAATATAATTCACGGATCCCGTCGTTAGCTCAACTCTTATTATAGGCTATATCGGAGGAAGCAAACAAGGACTAAAAGTTAACGTGATAAAAAGGCATGTGTGGTTTGATGTGATGTGTTTCACGGTATGAGTTGAGAGCCCTGCTTTGCTTAAGTTTTTGGTTAACTCCACTTGCCTGAAATCCGAAATATTTTCGAACAACGGATGATCCGTTTCGAGGGACAAGCTCTTAGCCTGCTGTGCCACACATTTGATTTTTGATTCGTTTTTTTGTATAGTCTAACTAGCCTACTAATAGTTAACATAATGCTACTAGTCCACAGTGCATCCAAACTGAGCATTGCATCAGGCTGAGCAGTGCAGGGAACAGTTGTCATTGGTAGGCTGCATGCAGGCACATTGTTTTGTAGCGGAGTGTTATATGGGTTGCCAGGTTGGTTCAATGGGTAGAGCACGCATTTTTAATATCGCTCGATCACGCAAATTTGATCGTGGGAAGCCAAAATCGTGATCGTGATTACAATTCGATTAATTGTGCAGCCCTAATGCCTGTGTGTGTGTGCTTATGCATGTGCGTGCATGTGTACTGTGTATGTGTGCATTTGTCTTTATGTGTGTGTGTGTTTGTGTGTGTGTACGTGTGTGCATGTAGCTGATATGGCACCCCATGAACGAAATTCCAAGAAACTTGGCATGCATTCAGAGGGTGTCATAATAACCCTAAACTTCAAATTTCGTGCAATTTTGCACCTGTTTTTAACTAGGTGGCGCTACACCTCAAATGAGTCGATAAGGGATGTGTTGACATGGCCCCTGGAGACCAACATACCAAAATCATTTGGTCATCCTAGGCCCTACAGTTCTCGAGATATTAACAGAAAACTGTGTCCGTCCAACCCTCCTTTCAGGGGGCCTGGTGCAGTGGGTGGGCAATGGTTCAAAACGAAAAATAATTTCCATTTTCACTTCACTTTCATCCCCGGAATCGTTGACACAAATATACTGAAGAAAAAATACAAGATAAAAAAAATCTGGAAGAGAAAAAACTCTGACTAAACCTATGTGACCGCTGCTTCGCTAGCGTGGTCATAATAATTCTGCCAGTGAAAACACTGATAGCTTGATTACTTTCACACAGCACACATACACAGCAACACATGTCCAGTGCATAACTGTTTTTTGAGTCTTGCCTCATCTGGTTGATACATTCTAGTGTGACATATAAGCAACGGACAGAAACGTTTCCCCAAATCCTTGCACACTTGTTTTAAGCCATATGCCACCTTCTCCAGTAGTGTCATTTATTGCTATGGTCCTGCACAGTAAAACTTTATATAATTCCTAGAGGAAAAACCAACTAAACTACACCACATTCCTGAGGGCTGTGACCTTCTACTGGCAGCAATCACAGCATGGTAATGCTCACTCTGAGGAGGCTAATGGGGGTCTCTTCAGCATGTACTGTGGTAATACGGAGAGCTCTAGTAATGATGCTTTTTGAAGGTGCTTCACCAATTTGAACAAATGGATTTTACATTAGGAAAGGGTTGCTATTGTCATGTTTGAAACACAACACAGTGCCCTTTCTATGTAGAGCACAGTTCACTTAAGGCTAAAAGTTTTCTAAACATTTTACATAAACCTGCAGAGGGAACCCAGCATCTGAGTAGGTCTGTACAGAATCTTTCAATAACCATCATTTTAAAAATATAATAGTGTACTGTGTATGCTGATAAACACAAGTCTTCCACCTGTTACATAAAATTAATATAACTATTAAATTAATAGAAACTACATAAAAAAAGAAAAAGATATGAGGTTAAATATCAGTAAATCCCTTATTATGAAGACGAAGATGACTAAAATCACTGTGATTCCATAATTCCTATGACAACAGTAATATAATGATCCCTCATACTTCCAGCTATTCTATAAAAAATGCTATGATGACTGCCGAGTTCAAGACCTGCAGTTATGTTTCTATGAAACAGCAGCCTTCATCATGTGTCTAAAACTACAGCAAGTCCACATGACATCACTCAGAACCTCAATTCCATTACCTGCGGCCACATGTATTGAAATATGTAGAAATCTACTTTGGAATCGTTATTACAACTGGCCGTTTTCAAGGAAAATAACATGTTTTCTGGGATCTCATTCAGCTGGATGCACTATTTTACTTTGCAGCCAATGTTTTGCCCACTGCCACATGAAAGACTTTACTGCCTAATCTCCAGGCTGTGTTTAGAGCTGCCAGTGGAGATGGTGTGGGACACTTCTTCTTGCATAATGTTGGATGTTAGATGCGATCAACTCTGAAATTGGCCACAGACCACTTAGATTGATACAAGTACACCTGAGGTTTTCAGTGACCCCAGACCCTTGCTTAAGCTTGGCATATCTGACTACTCCACCAAAGGAATGTCCCATTGATTTCTCTCTGACGTGCACAGCCTCTCTCCCATAAGGCAGAAACTCACTCCGAATATTAACAGCTAGTCTCCATGGCAACCGGGCAGAACTGCCCAGTGGTTGTGCGATTGGAGGCGGAGGTGGACGGAGCTGGTGGCTGTTGGGCGAGCGGATGCGAGGGTGGTAGCAGGTAGCTCTGAGCGGATGAGGCGAAAAGCCCCCGAGACTGACCGCTGCTTGCTGAAGGGCCCAGCAGTGTTTGCTGAACACACTGCTAGAAATCCCCCATCTGCCCCAAGACATTTGCTGGAGATCTTCTCAGGCAAGAACACCTTCAAACTTTCCAAGTTCATCAACGGAGAGAAACGCGGACAGGAAGTGTGGCAGGGGAAGGGGTGAGTTTGAAATTGTATCGAGTGTTGATTGTAGGAGGAGTTGAAGTGTTGTGAAGCACTCAATGTGAGCCTGCAACAAACTGAACACTTCTCCATGGCTGTGTTCACAGGTCCCTATAGCTGAAGCTTCAATTACTATTCTTGCTGTCACAACACGAGGGTTTGACTGGCGGACCTCAAGCCAGGGCTTCGGGCGAAGATTTGTCATTTGGAAGTTATCCAGTAGAAAGGTACTTCCCTCATGAGCACTGCTCAGCAGGTAACAAGGGTTCGGAACCAGCTACAGGCAAGAAAGCCTAACAATTGGTGACAGGAAAAATACCAGAAAAACAAACCAGAAAGGCTTTTCTGAAGTGACTGCCCTTTCATACACTAAACGGGTTTCCTGAGATGCTGAGACGTCTTGGTGTGGTAAATAATGGTTGGTTGACATGTAATATGCAACATGGGATGTTTAACACATGTTAAGGATTCTATCTTCACCCATTAGAAGTCCAATGAGCGGAAGTCTTGGCATGTACTTTCAGTTTATTGTACAACATGAAACTGCTCGCTGACTGCTCCACAATGAAATCAATGAGGGGCCTCCAAACGCTCGTAAATAAACAACCCGCGCTGTGAATTCATCAAAGCAAAGGTCTACCTCTGTCACAGAACCCCCCCCCCCCCACACACACACACACACACACACACACACACCACACACTCATTTTGCAGACTAGGCACTTTCTGTCAGCACGCATTCATTTACCATGGCCCCTTTTTTCCTAAGTGCGAGAAAAAGAAGTGTTGGGTGTTTCCTTTCTCCTTTCCACTGCATGCCTTGCTAACGCTGAAAACAGGGCCGCTAGACTGAGCTTAGTCAGAGATGCACCAGTGCACCAGTCCCCATTTCCCTTTATTACTTCCTCCTTGCTGTAAGTGGGACACACATTTCCCTGCCTGAATGACTTCTTTATATGGGGGGTCACTGCTGGCCTTAACTCATCAGTCTTTTAAAAATCCAACACAAATTCTCCCTCTTGGTGTTACACTTCCACTGTATCCACTCTGAGCCGAGCTGAGACAATTGACTCTGACACCTGAACAACAAAGACCAAAATAGAATTCAGCCTAAACACGTACGTGTATGAGGGAAGCAGGAATGACATGGGCAACAGACCGAGTGTTCTGCATTAGTGAATATTCATTGGTCTACACTGCATTTGTGAATATTGATCGGTTTACATTACATTACATTGTTTATGCAAACATTACAAAAGGGACAAAGTTCTGTTAGCTCTCAGCTTAGTCACCAACATTTGTTGCATACAGCATGTTTTCAAGCAGACAAATTCCTCTACATGTGTGTACTAATCTAAATCCAATTATATTAATATACTAATTAATGTACGTACATACACTCAACAACCCATGCATGTAGATGCAGCTTTGCTAAAGCTGTCAGCAGTCGCATGTGAAATCACACCTTTCCAGATTCCAGTGTTCTCTTCACCATGACAACAGAGACTAGCAGTATTTTCTGCATGGATTGGATTCTGACTCCTGCCTGTTTACACTAACAAATCAAGCCCACTACCATCTTAATTTGAAGTATTACTGAGCTGACCAGCAGGCTTCTAATCAGGGAATGTGTGGCTGTTTACTTGGGGATAAATTATCGTCTCAACATAATGAAATCTTTTTTTCTTATTCATTATGGTCAAACTGGTCTCTTCCACTCATTAATGCATGCAAGTAAAAAAAAGCCCACTGCATATTGATGAACTATCAACATGGGATTATCCTCATAAAACATATCTCTGCAATGCTCTCCCATGTTGTAGGTGTGGACATTTTTATTATTATTTTAAATATAATAAAATGTGTGCTGTGTGAATAAATTATTATCCCAAATCAGGTTTGCCTGCACTCTGTGCACAGTAGCAAAGTATTGCTGTTGGCTGACAAGATGACTGTATGAGACAAGTCACAAGAGGGGGGCTGACCTATTGTTTGAGTGATGTCCCAGACACACAGACTGTTTGATGAGTGAGATTTCTTTGAGACACAGGCAGCTGGGTGGCAGGCATGTTCATTCAGCACCAAACAATATCAAAGGCCAACACTTCAGTTGCCTGAGCTCTATCAGCAGAGTAAAGACAGTCAGTCCTTCATGCACATTCCACATAAAAGAGTGCACAGGCTTTGATGCATTTATTTCAATTATAGGCCTTGTTCAACCACAGATCATTTATGACTAATAGGTATTTTGCAAATTACTCACTGATGAGCAACACCTATTATGCTGTCAAAGGTACCCCCACCATACACATCATAGAGACATACTGCTGGGCCCTGTCCCAAACTCAAAGGTGTCCATCAAATGTATTCTCTAGTGCACATCCCTCAAGGTTTTGGTTGATGCCACAGCAGTATGGCAATCAACCGTGTTCAACACACACACACACACACACACACAGTGGCCATCAAATTGGTAGGTACTGAAATACTGAATCTCACTGGCAATCAGCGGGTAATCACATGCGCACCGTCCCTGTCTCAGGAATCCTAGGCTGCCTCTCCGTCTGTGCTCTCCGAGCCGGCGAATCTTCTGACTCATCATCTCCAAGAGCAACACACCACAGAGGGGGGAGGGAGATGCGTACGGCTGTGATACAACAAAAACAAACAGCCACGGGAGTGACTCCCATACACCTGACACTGTGCCTCCCTGACACCTGACACTGTGCCTCCCATACACACGCAGGCACTCACGCAGGCACACACACACACGCACACACACACACAAAAACTATATAAAGCAGTCTTACACTGTTCACACTAATTACACACATTGACATCCAGAAATGAAAAATAACAATAGCTCCTCTGCACTCAATCTGTCCCCCTCCCTCGCTCTCTATCCTTCCCTCCCTCCCTCTCTATCCCTCCCTTTCTCCCTCTCATCCTTCCTCTCCCTTTCACTCTCTCTTAAATAAAAGGCCCCCCGTCCGTGACATGCCAGGCACTTGAAACCAGCCAGGCAGCAGGCTCCGCGCCAGCGAGTAAACAGCTATAGGGGATGTCTGCTGTGTCAACGCATCAGACACTGGGTGGCCATGAACACACACACACACACACACACACACACACACGCACGCACACACGCTCACTCCGAGAGCGAGAGCGGCGCGAATGCTAATGGGCCAACAATGAGCCTGCGCCTCTGTCCAGATGTGTGTCTGAAGGCTAACAGCAGCGCAGCAGAGACGCCCCCCCCCCCCGCCCGCCCCCCCTGTCCTTCAGAGGACTCGTGAAAGGATACGGATACGAGGACATGGCCCAAAGCCAGTCGTGCAGAAAAAGTAGTCTAGAGTTTTAGATGATTTATTTGCTGAATTATACTGATGCATAAGCTCAATGCTACATATTCTAGAGATTTAAATATGGAGTGAATATTCACATTATTCATGACATAATGGATGGTGTCCTGTGGCTATAAGAGTTGTTGTCCAAAGCACAGCAAAAAGCCGATAGCTGGGAGCAGTTGTATAATTTACCAACAAGCATGTATGTAGTGAAGTCCTATACAGCGAAGTACTAGAAAGGCTTATTATACATACCTTTTGTTGGGCACATTCAAAGCCATTGGAACCTGGCATTCTGGCTTCATCCCGAGTGCATTCCAGAGCCCATATGGGGCTTGCTACAGTGCATCTGACCGACATGACCCTGCTACCAGAAGCCCATATGGACCGATGCCTGCATCTCAGCTGATGCCAGAGAGCCTCCTGGGCTTCTCACACGCTCCACTCTGTTTATGACATAAGAATATAGCAGCCGTGGAGGTGATGTGCAAGTGAGTGGTGCAAAACGGCCTGGCCCACTGCAGCAGTATGAGAGTGTTAAAACGGTGCAAAAACATTTAGAACTGAAAAAAACAGGCCCGTGCAGCGCGCTCGGCCTGAAAAACAGCCCCTCTGGAATATAACAGGAGTAGGCGGCTGTGTGGACTGCATCGATTCTTGCATGGGAACGTCTGAATGAATTAGGCTGACCCCCCCAGACACACATACACAAATACACAGACACAGACACACACGCGCACACACACAGAGAAAGAGACAGAGAAAGAGACAGAGAAACACACACTCACTCACACACACACACTCAGAGAGAGAGAGAGAGAGAGAGAGAGAGAGAGAGAGAGAGAAACACACACACAAACACATGGGGGGTTTAGGAAGGAGGGTGGTTGGGTCCCTGTCGACTGTGGTGACATTGTGGCAGTGGCGTGGCGGGTAGCTGCCCCTCAGGCACCGACAGCAGCAGCAACAGTCAGCGGTGGTTTGGGAGGGGCGCCAAGTGTGTGAACGTGAGCGTGAGCGTGGGCATGAGCGTGCCCTGCTCTGACTAGAGCCAGGGGCTGGAGCAGGGGGCAGAGAGGAGGGTTGGGCTGAGCCAAGCTGGGTAGGTGGGTAGGTGGGTGAGAGTGGGTGGGTGGAGGGGTGGCAGACCATAAGCTGCCAGTGGCTGTTTGCTAGAATAAAAACACTCCTCTGCAGGAAGACAGAGTGAAAGAAGGAGGGGGGGGGGGGGAGAGAGAGAGGGATGGAGAGAGAGGAGAGAAAAATGGACACAAGGATGTGTGTAGAGGAGGGAAAGAAGGAGAAGAAATGGAGAGACAGAGCGAGAAGGAGAGGCATACATGACAGGGAGAAAACAAGAGATAAGGACTCCACTGAAACTAATCAGGAAGTGGAGGGAGCGGGTAAGAGACTGCACCAGATTTCAGGACCGTGAGGCATTTGGACAATGCACCGTTTCATTCTCAAAATCACATTCAGTGGAGCCAACGCAAACCGTTGCTCTGCGCCCGGGCAGAGACGCTGTTTGTCTTGCCTGCAGGAGAGGTGACACAGGGGGGTTAAAGCTACCCGCAGGGCTGGAATGTGTTCCGCCGTTGCCAGGGCCTGGGCCAGATGGTCGCCATATGTCGGCGGAACACGTCCGGCGAGCCAGGAACATGGCACCGGGGATGCTGGGAAGGAAAGGCACAAGATGGTGTGGCCTCTCATGTTTACTCAAGGGCCCCCGGGACAGGCCACTGGTACAGTTATAGCAACAGCATGCTGAGCCAGGACAGGGGACAGTTGACCTCGGAGAGAGCTATGAATTCTTGACAAACAGGGCACATTTAGTGGGGAAAGCATTTTCGTTTAGTCTGACATAAAAGAACCACAACCCCAAACTGCTGCACATGCATAATATTTACTGATGCCCAACAGTTACTTCAGTTACCTGCCATAAGTCCAAATACTACCTCTCCTTCACAATCTTACTCACCTTCTCTCTCTCTCTCCCTCTCCTACTCACTTTCTCTGATTATGCATGCATGCCAATGAAATGGTCTATTGATGTATTGAGGTAAAACTGGACTGCACTTCTCCCTCTCGAGAACCTGAAAACTCTGCTTCATACTATATTCAATATTTATTCAGTGTACTCTCTCTCTCTCTCTCTCTTTCTCTCACACACACACACACACACACACACACACACAAACTAAATTCAGTTTTGCCTGCAGCCACCCTAAAAGCCTGTCAGCGGGAATCAATGAAGCAGAATTTTCTTGTAAGGACATTAAAATAACAGGTGGGTCTAGAAAAGAGGGACAAATTCCAAAAAAGCACGGCTGCTCTTCGGCGATGCTAAAAACGTTCAGAGACTGCAGTGGTGACCTGTGCCAACACTGTACAAGTTGACCAAAAAATTATGAAGCAATTAACCAGTTACATCACACTGTACTTGTGCTTACAAGCAGAACAACTCAAACAGACAAACAAATGGACCAACTGGGCTAAAGTGCAGGCTGCCTTTGCAGCACATGGCAGGATGAGCTTGTCTCACCTCTGAAAATATAAGCAGGGCACGTTCAAACACGAGGTGACGGCCCAGACACCGAGACTGCAATTATCTCTCCTCTTGCCTTACTGACAGTTTTCAGACGCACGCACACACACGCACATACACACACACACACACACACACACACACACATAATGACATTGACACACACACAAATTAGCCAGATGAGCCTCTGTTTTTTTGTGACGAGCCATAGACAGTCACAGGTCTGGTCCTGTTTTTCAGCAACAGTGGCTCTCAGTCTCTCTCTCTCTCTCACACACACACACACACACACACACACACACACACACACACACACACACATCACACCCATGGGGTATATACTCTGTATCATCCCCACAAAAGGGGCATGTTTCAAGTTCAAATAGGCTGAATGTCACCTATTCACAACACCAGGCCTTCTCACGCTCAGTGCTCCAGCATTTTTAGTAAGATTGTTTTCTTTCTTTCTCTGAGTGTGCAGGTAATGTCTTGTAAGCAGGACGCAGGGGTGGGCGAGAGCGGGCCATTAGGTTTCGAGTGGTTTCTCACACTGCTGGGACCAGGGAGGGCTGTTTGGGTACCTAAGCGTAAGCTCATTCGTCAAGTGTCAGATTGCTGCAGTCTAATGGGGGGGGGGGGGGGGGGGGGCTCGTGATTACTGCTGAAAATCATTTCATGCAGGATCAGCAGGAACACACATCCATTCCTGTTTGGATGGAGAGGAACAGACTGCCAAGTGAGACACAGAGGGAACTTGGTGAACGCTTTTCACAAACCAATGTGTGTGTGATGGGAGGCAGAGTGCGGAACACTAAACACTGTGCAAATAGTAGTGGTGCCTCTTCCCGGGAAGATCGTAAAATACGATGATTTTGAGATTCACATTCCGTAGACGCAACACACTGAGAGAAAGATGTGAGGCGCTTTTATTGAAATGAATGAATGAGAACAGATGAGACCAGACTTTTAGTGAGCAGTGCTTCAAAAGGAAACCATAAATATGGTCAGTCTAGAGGTATGTTTCTATGAAATCTTAGTTCACATTTTTGCTATCTCTTCTCAAACCCTATGCTGGTTGTCAGATTGGAGAGTGTTTTAAAAAAAGGACCAAGGTGACCTTGTATTTCAACACAGAAATCCACATGGAGAAAAACAAGGTGTCAGAGTGAAAAACAAAGTCTGGGAGGGGAGACAAGCCGTCTGAGCTGCTCCAAAGCCTGGGAATCCAACTGGCAGGCAGGCAGGCAGGGCAGCACAACAAGCTCCTCATCCTCCCCATGCTTATCTCAGCACCTTCATCCCCACTCATTACGGGCGCTTGGGCCGCTCGGAGATGCGAGAGCGAAACCCTAACCTCAAGCTCGTCGCGGTGAGCAATTGACCTCTCGCCATTTTAATTATTCCCGCTCGGAGGAGAGACCACTTGACAGGTCTGCATTCTCTCCTGCCCCCCCCCCCCCCCCCCCCCCCCCCTTCCCCACCTCTAGACACGGGAGCTACTGGAGCCCTCGCACAAACATCCTGTCAATGTTTCCGATAGGAGTTGAGAGGAATATTAAATCCCGTTTCTCAATCCTTTTTTTTCTTTCTCTGACTCACTAAATCCGTCAGCAGCCCCTCTGCCCCTGGCTTCTCGCTCGCATGTAGCAAGCAGCAGATTAGCATGGGCAGCACAAATTCCCCCCTTTTTTTGGGAAAAAAAAGACAGAAAGAAAGAAAGAAATAAGAAATGTGAATATCTGCCTACGCCTGGCTGCTCTCCTCTCGCACGACTCCTGACAGCCACGCGCGCGCGCTGCTCTCCCCGGAGCTGTCAGGCAAGGGGAAGGATAACCCCGCCGACAATAACCCCGCCGACAGGTAACGGAGATGTCGGGGAGCCAAAGCGCTTAGCGCTAACCCCCTCTGTGGCAGGGGCCCCTGCTGCTGCTGCCGCCGCTGCTGGGCTACGCGTGCTCACAGGGGGCTTAAGATGGCAGAGTGGTGCCACAGACACCTCCTCATGGCTCCAGGACCAGGGCAGCTCACTGCGGCAGCAGCAGCCCCACGCCTTGGCCTACGCAGCGTCCCAGTGTTTGGCTTGTGGAAACACACACTGCTTCTACCTCAGGACCACGCACAGCAGGATTCATGTCCCTATGATTGTCCTGCAGAAATGATACAGTCATGTATAACTGATGTTGCAGGTGTTAACATTAATGTACTGTTTGTTAAAGGTGCATGTCTCCACCAGTTATAAAGTACACATCTTCACCAATCTTATTTTACCTGGATGATGCCCTCTGTCAGTCTCACGAAGATAACTCTTTTCGGCACCAGGGATTTATTTTCCTCCATCTCTATGACAATCGGGTAAATAACAATAATAATAATATAATAATAATAATAATAATAATAATAATAAAAACAGAACAATCTCTTGCTCCTTGTTTAAAACCAATTACGAATGGACACTAAATTAAAGTTGTGATAAAATGTAATTTGATTTGGTTTTGAGATCTTAGTAGGCTACTAGCGATTACAATTATTCCTGGTATGAACAGGTTAAATGAGACATCTTTTCATAAGTAGGTTGTCAAGGCTGCTAGGTGACAGGAGTGAGTGACACACAATCTAGACACGGAGAGAAGGTAAACGACGGAGAAGGTGAAGAGAAGTAGACGACGACGGGTAATGACGCATTTAGGAATTCCTCTGTGGGCTAGACAGTCCTCATTTCAGAAAACGGTTGGTCTGGCCAAGTTTGATCTCCGTGGTCACGGAAGGCCAGTTCTTTGTAGGACACATTCTTCAAAGCATGCGCCCATTGAATTGGGGACACAGCTCTCTTGTCTCTTGATTTTTAACACACTGCTTCTACAGTATCACATTCATGTCCAAGGCCTGTCCTGTAGACACACATTTCTTGTATCTCAACAAACTGCTTCCATCTCAGGACTAGGCACAGAAGTGTTCATGGCCCTGTGTGTTTTCCAGTAGAAACATTATTTGTGTCTTTGAGATGACTGCCATTTTTGAAAGGTATGTTTTTCTCTGCAGGTTGCCCCTTTTTGCTTGAGACTTTGCAATTAAGGAGGACATGCCTCACTGGCATAATCACAGCTCGGGAAACTTCCAGACACTTCTGAGGCCCTCGACGAAAATAACTTTGATGGCATGTCTGAGGTTCCTGCAGCTCTAACCCCCCTGCTGGCTTGGAGGACTCAGAGCAGCTCCCTGTGTGGGTTACTGGCCTAATAAAAACGGCTCGCTAAGCTGCTACGCAGTGGGAGACGGTGGCACATGTCCACAGCATCTGTGGTGACAGCACGATGGAGCTGCAGCCTTCTTTGAAAGTGGCATAAGCAAAGCAGAGACCGCTGGCAGCAGTGACAATAGAAAGGAAGCACAGCAAAGGTTCGGAGGATGCCAGTAGCAAGTCTCCGCACTTCTTCAAGGAAAAACAACAACAATCTGTCTATTGTTTTCCATACCAGCACTGAGGCACAAAAAAGATTTTGAACCACTGCTTAAGGGGCAAGTTCTGTTCTCTACATACCAAGGAATGACGCGGTGGCATCTTGTCTCAATTATTATAGCAACCGGGGAAAAAGCTGCCATGCCCCACATGTGCCTACTATGCCAGAGATGTTAACTAGACCCAGACATGACAATGGCAATGTCTCCCTCAACAGAGCCTCCAGACAACAGCAAAGGCCTTTCTAAAGCAGCAGGGTGACAGAGTGTAACTTGACTGATCTGGGTCAGTACAATCAAAGGAAAATGAAGACGAAACCAGGGAGACTCGGGGGGGGGGGGGGGAGAATGAATCTAGACTGGCCTCTAATCTCTAAGTGTGGAATGTCACCATACTCAAATCTTTCAAATATTGTGTTCCTCTCACCTTAACTACAGGTGAATTGAGAGTGTCACATTAAATGAAAGTCGACTGCTATACTACAATAATGAAAACTCCGGTCTAAAAACAATCATTCATTTTGGTTGATAACAAGTGCAAACGTTAATTGGGGACCAAAACAACGTTAATTGTAATAGTTTTGAGTTAGACCGGAATTCGCATTCACAACAAAATACAGTAGCATGTAGGGATAGCCTTGAGGGCAGTCTCGCTAGGTCAAAGTAAATCGCTAGCCACTGACCAGGCTCAACATATCACACTTCTGTGATACTGTGGAGAAGGTTAAATTAACATGAAAAGCCGCACGCCCAAGCTATTTCTCATAATGCTTTATATTGGACCATGTCCAATAACATAAACACGTTTCCTAGGCCTAAGCCATCATCAGTGTGTGAGAATCACTGTGGAGAAGGTCCCTGTAGACCAGTGTTTCTCAAAGTGTGGTCCGGGGACCACTGGTGGTCCGCAAGCCACCCCAAGTGGTCCGCAAGCAGACGTTGTAAAATATAATATAGATGAGTTGTTTGCAACATTGATCCAACTTGTATGTAAATCCAAACAGTTCTGCAACACTGCTTATGTAAGCTACGCCAGTTTAAATCATATGAATCCTCTGACACAATAAGCAAGGTAAAAAAGACAGTAAGCAAGGTGGTTCAGTGAGTAGGTGGGGCCTCATTTATAAAGCGTTCTTACGCACAGATTTGATCTTAGACCGTGCATACGCTCAAATCCATGCCAACTCTCAGATTTATAAAAACCGCCTTTGACGTGGAAAAGTGATCTCCACGTCAGGTTCAAACTTGACGTACGACCATTTCCTTGTGGTAATGCCGGGGTACTGCAAGTTATCTGAGGTCTAAGTGCGATGCATTTTCAAAATTCCATGACCAACGATCTCATGTCTTTCTTTGCCATATGCATGATCAATATCAGAAGATTTATAAAGACGCAGCTTAATGTTTCATGGTTTGGCATAAAACTGCTAATGAGAACTATAGCCCACTTAAGAAAGTGAAAAAACGTATAGCTTACTTATTTCATAATATCTAAAAAACACCAAGACCTACGATAGAATGATTCTTCTTGATGAAACATTCTTACAGGTGATCTAGTATATTTGGTGTTCTCACCAATCTAATATTGACAATAAAATGTCCAATTGCCCTCGTTTACAGTAGGAGAGGAAAAGTACATTTGTGCCAGGGATGTAGTGGTAAAATAAGAGGTGGGTGAACTATGAATTCTGCAATCTTGGTGAGGTGGACTGCGCCATGCGGTATCGGATTTTTAAAAAAGGCATTCGGAACATGTTTGATAATGGTGGAGGTTAATGTACAGTATTGGGAATATAGGATAGTATTGGATAATACAGTTTTCAATGTTAAAAGTGAATAAACTCTTTTGAGAGGTGGATAAACTAAGAGGTGGGTAGGCCTAAACTCTATTTCTGAAATTGCAGAGGTGGATAAACTGCGTTTACTCGCGTTTAGCCTCCACTACATCCTAATTTGCGCTCAGGCCTATTCCCAGCTCCGTAACATAATGGTAATATTTGAATGTAAGCTATACAATGTAGGCTATAGATATTTTATATCATATATAGCCTACACAACCAAGGGACGGAACTTATCCTCTGAAAGCAGGGCATCTTCATATTTAGTGTTGCGTCGGAGTTGCGTAAAGAGGTGCAGAGCGCGCACCTGTTTGCTTTTTTTGACTGGCAGTGCCCAAGATCAGATGACAACGTGAGTTGGATAATGTAGACTAAAATATAAAAGTAGGCTTAAAGCAAACAATAAAGGACAATGTTTAAGCCATTGGATATTATTGAAAGAAAACGATAGCAAAGATATGCAGAATGAATTAATAATGACCGGCAAACTAGGCTACTAGGCTAAAGCATGTCTATGTCTGCATGGGAAAGTAAGAAACGAAATTTCAATTCTTTGTATGACCAGTGCATGTAAAGAAATTGACAATAAAAGCCGACTTGACTTGACTTGACTTGACTTGACTTTTTCAGCAAAAACAGCCTATCCTAAAAGAAACGTTAAGCCTACATGACATATCACGTTTATAATTTAGTCCTCTGTTTTGTAGGCTAAATCAGCATATTACCCTGGGTCATATTGGAAACATACTGTAGCCTACTGTACCATAACGTATAGGATTATGCTGTAGGCCTAGAGGTCTTTCCTTCATAAGGTAGGCCTACCCAATTTTTTTTTTCTACAAAGTAGGCCTAAACATACTAAATGTTGATTATTCACATTACTGCTAGCAAAAGGAATGAAAGCGAGCAGAGGACAATGGACATGGATGTATACGATCTCTTTCCAGAAAGCTTTGCTGGAAAAAAACATAATTAGTTAAGCTATTCGAACTGACGCATATAGGCTAGTTAACATCAGATGGCATAGGCTAGGCCTATACTAAGGTTTTTAATAATTTTACATAGGCTACAGCTTTTAGGCCATTGATTTCATTAAAACCTATGCTAATGATATTGATGAGGGGGTGTTTACAAGGTGGAGACCTAAAACCATCCTGCTGCGCACAAGTTGACGTTCATTTGTGATTTATAATGGGCACACCTGGAAGGGTGGCGTACGCACGTTTTTTTGTGCGTAGGTTCGTTTTCTCTGAATCACACGTACGATCATTTCAGAAATGATCTAAGATCAAATGAAGGATGATTTCTACGCAACACTTTTATAAATGAGGCTGTGTAATACACTGTTGAAATCTTTTTTTTTAGCTAGGTGGTCCGTGAGGGTTTTTTTTTGGTTATGTGGTCCTTGGTCTGAAAACGTTTGAGAAACACTGCTGTAGACAAACCAAAGTAATTGTAGCTTTGTAAGTGTATAATGAATAATGTACAGCTATTGCTGTATGCTATTTTGTTGTAAATGCATATTCCACCTTACTCAAAACTACTTTGATATCCGTTGTTTTGGTCCTCAACAAAAGTTTACTCCTATTATCATCTAAGTTGTTCTTAGACTGGAGTTGTCCTTTAAAAAGTACTGTTCGCAGACTGTACTTACTGTTTAAGTAGAACACTATTACTCTCAATTGCAATCTTCCTGAAATTCATCATTCAGACTGATGCAACCTCTTTGAATTAACACTACCGTTTTGATCCATTCTGAAGCCATATCTTCACTGGGAGGGCACACCAATAAGATGGTGCACATTTAAACAGGCCTCTGTTCCAGGGATGGATAGAGTCCCTTCAACTGTCCTCCAGATGAACTTTCTTGATGTAGAACTCAGTGTTAGAGTCTCTGCAGCAAATCAAGCGGCTGTGAGGCCAGGTTGAGTCCATATAGTCGGATGGTTTGTGGCATAAGAGGGAAACTCTCTACTTGGCTGGGCAGTAGAGCTGTAATCCAGTTGTGAGTGGAAAGTCTGCTGGCCTTGCTCTAATGTCAGAATGAAAACTGACCCGAAAAGCCCAGAAGCCCTAATGTCATTCCCCTAAAATGACTGCCACTGAGAGAGCAGTGATTAAATTTTAATGCAACTTCTTTCACGACACACATAGCTTAATAAAATCAGTCATCAGAAGTGCATCAGGTTCAACCTTTCCATTTTCCTACTTGAATTTCCCCTGGGGATCAATAACGTATCTGTCTATCAATCTATCAATCTATCTATCTATCTATCTATCTATCTATCAGACATGCAGGTGCAGGTGCAACAACAGTAAGATTTGTGAATGTCATGTGAACGTCTGAGGGGTTGTAGAGTTGCCAATCGAACAAACAACCCTAAAGTGTGCCACAGAAAAGGAACTCCCACGTGTCACACGAGTGCTAGCGGCTAGCGGGGGCGTAAACAAGCGCGTGGGGGCTGTCAGGCTGCTAAACAGAGGCTGAGGCTCGCTTGGTTGACTCCAAAAGCAAGTAGGCAAGGGAGTGAGGGGCTTGAGGGCTGGGGTTTGAGGGGGTTGAGGGGTCGGGGTGGGTGGGTGGGTTTTTGGTGGCAGACCAAGTGGACGGTGGGCACTGCCAGTCAATGTCACTGTCAGCCACCCTGAGGCACCAGGGTGAGTGAGCATGAGGTCAGGCCCTTTGGATGACGCCAGTCACCCCTGACAGGACCTGTCACTCAAGAAGGAAGAAGAAACATGACTCAGCCATTTTCTTATCAGAGAGAGGAAGACTGCCTTCAAAACTGATGACTTAAAAATTCCACTTCCGCATTGACTTATGAAGCCAAAAAAAAAAACTGTCTTATGAAAGACAACAGAAGAGACATTTCTATCTACCTTGGTGCTACTGCTTTATTGTCGTGGGTGCTTGTGGAACATTTATTTGTTGTTGTGTTTGGTGTGATTTCAAAAAGATTAACACCTTCAGGATTTCAAAGTGCGATTTCTCACTATCAAGATATTGAGACAGGATTTCACCTGTCTCGTCTTCTTAAGGACTGAGGTTCCCTCAACTCCCCAACACTCATTATCTAACACTGTCAAATGGCATTGTGTGGCATTACAACATGTCTCAGCAAAAGAGTGGAATTGAATACGACAACAGGAAACGAGGGAATGAAGATTGCATTCAATAATAACGAGGAATACATTCCACATTATCACCGTTGATCGAAAGAAACGTTTTACAAAACAGCTGTACAGCAAGACTCTGTATCTGCAGCATTTCTGTGAATATATAAACCATTGTGTGTGCTGGAATGCGTGTGTGTGTGTGTGTGTGTGTGTGCGTGTGTGTGTTTTCTGTGCACATGCAGGAAGATGAAATAAGTTTGGGGTGCTGGCAGGTGTGTCTGACAGGCGAGGCATGTGCTCTATCCTTGACAAGGTGTGTGTGTGGCCCTGCGCCACATCACTCACGCAGGGTGTCTCCTGTGCTCCGCACTCCATCACCGTGCAGAGGCAACGACCGCCAGACACACACTTTAAACCCCACACTCACAACTTGCCCTCGTCTCAAGGCTACCAGTGTGTTAAGGACACTCTATTCTCTCCTTTGTATTCAGACAGTAATGGAAAAAAAAACATTCCTTAAGGTCACAATTATTTCATAATGTCCTAGGAAACCATGTGCAGAAGAACTTGTGGAGGGGAAAGAAGTGTGTAAGGTGACCTGGTTTGAATTTCGGGTAATTTTTCTCTGATCTACACTACTGCTGTCACAGACTACTGCGTTCGCACTCAGAGCAGCCTTTGAAAGCAGTACAACCATTAGAGCACAGAAATTGCCTTTTTGCATAAACTTACCACTGAGAGTTCTTTAGTCATTGAAACAAGTACCAGTACCGAGTTGTTTTACATCTTTTTTTTTCAGGGCAAACTCTTTGCAAATAACAGCTTTTAAACCTTGACTTAGATGAAGGTACAACATCAAAATAAACAAAGAGCTATTATATGTGTATATTCGGCCTTGTCATTTACTGTAGTTACAAAAAAACAATTGTATGCAAACTACTGTTTTGCAAGTCTTGCATAGGTAAAGGCTTCTTTACGCCAAGTGATATGAGTGTTATTGAATATTCTTTAAGGTCAGGCAGGAATCCAAAGATTGGATTATGAGTCTTCCCACCAGAGATGGATCTTTGATCAACTCATCAGAGCGGAGCCCAAAAATACCTCATTGGTGGCGGGCGAGCTCGGCCATATGGCGCCCAACCTAAAGCTGCCAGGAGCAGGGCGCGAGGGCCGCGCTGAAGGAGCAGAGACGTGTGTGCTGGCGAAAACTATATTTGTGAGTGAAATTACCCTTTTGAGTCACAACCCATTCGAGGAGGCTGTGGGCTTTCTGTTTTTTTTTTTTTGGTAGAGTGGTGTCTCCGAGGAGGTGCTTTTATGGCTCAGCAGAAAGCACGCCCTCACATCGAGGAAAAAAAAAAAAAAAATCAGGCCCTTTTTCTGCTGTTGCCTGGTTACAGTGACGACATGCATGCGTGCGCTACTATGAGTCACACAGAGGGGGGACCGCAATGGAGTGACTCGTGGAGTGACGGGTGGACAAACGGACGCACGTGCGTGAATGCTCAGGCGGGTGGCGGGGGTGTGAGGGGGTGCGAGGGGGTTTTTGGGTCACCGGGGCTTTCCTTGCCCCCCGAGGAGTCCGTGGGGCAGGTGGCTGGGCTCGTGACTAAGTCACCAGGGGAGTGGGCGCACTGTGGGGGCATGGCATGAGCCGCCTCCCGGCCCTGTGTGTGTTAGAGGCAGAAGGGAAATGACTCTTCCTCTCGTCTCGCTCGGGCGTCAGTGGACTCATGCGAGAACATGGCTTCAGGCCCGTGTAGGCAAACGTGTGAAATTAATAATAAAAAATAGCTTACGCACGCACACGCGGTTGGCTTGACCACAAACATGCAACACTCCCCATACACCAACACACACACAAACACACTTACACAAACACGCACAGCTTGATAATCTCATCATACTCAACCACTCTCCTGTGTCACCTTGCCCTGTAGTGACTTTTGACACCCCATTTCTCACAACCTGGTCAGGGTCCGAGCAGCCCGTTGTCTTTGGCCGGTCCAAACGTCACACACACAGGTGATTCATAGGGTTGGGCAGCCTATCTCACAGCCACACACCCCCCCCCCCCCCCCCCCCCCATTGGGAAGGAAATGAAAAAAGGCGTCTTGCTGGACCTATCCATCACTTCCAAGACTCAGTGCTGCCCTCGATGGCACCATATGGTGGCATGTGGTGCTCCATGGTCACTTAGGTAAGGAGAGGGCTCTCAGAAGATCCCTACTCCATTATCAACCTCTGCAGCCAGAATCCATTATGGTGTACGGCTCAGAACATGATTTTATCTCAGGGACTTATAATGGTCCTCCAAATAGAGAAACAAACAAAAAAAAACATACAGAGAACATAACAGGAAATGAGCAGCTAAATAACACATACTCCCTTACTATTTATGGATTTATGATGCATCTAACGGGTATGGGTAGAAATGCCTATATAGGAGTGGCTAATTGTTTTTTTGACAATGATAAGACATTCTATGAATCTTGAATTTCCCCTTGGGGATCAATAGTATCTATTAGTACGGTGTCTTGTGTAATTCCGCTGGATTTTCTTGTACAAATTGATTTTTTTTTGCATATTTTGCTAGTATAGAGTCTAAGGAACAAGATTTTTTTTGTCTTCACGATCCATTTTCACACTTAGATGACATCATCATTTATATAATGCATAATTAAGACTGGGACTACTATCACTTGGGGGTCAAATGTGAGAAAACACTGGTAACGAGGGTATTCCGCCTAATTTTTGGGTGCTGATTCTAAATGTCATATTTACTGATGACATTTGTGACATTGTGGTGCTGATTTTATAGTTTTAAACCTGCTAATTAGCATTTGCGGCCTAAAACTGGCCTCCATAGGCAACATAGAATGGGTGAATAGGGTAAAAAATGTAACTCCTTGATATTCTTATGAAACTTTACTAGTAACTTTACTAGTTTACTTTATTTGAGACAATATTTTTTTGCATTACAAGTTTTCTGAAAATATATGTTTATGCATGTAATTTAACAATATCTCATTAATTATGCACTAATTTGCATACATTTCAATTACAGACATCTGAATATTGGATAGTTAACATTGAATGTAGTGCCTTCAGAACTTTTTCTGGATTTAGAGCCTTAAAAGAATGGCTTGTTCAAGCGCCAGTCCTAGGTTATGCCGATTTCAGTCGTCCCTTTATCTTTGAGACGGATGCAAGCCATGCAGGATTGGGGGCAGTTCTGTCACAGGAGAAGAATGGGTTACAGCGACCAATAGCCTTTGCTAGCCGGGGCTTGCGGCCAAGTGAGAGGAACATTTCAAATTATAGTGCCATGAAACTCAAACTCCTTGCAGTCAAGTGGGCAATCACGGAAAAAAATGGCAAGTATCTCCTGGGCAACACGTTCACCGTGTACACTGACAACAATCCCCTCCAATACCTGCAGTCAGCGAAACTGGGCGCTCTGGAACTTTGCTGGGTTTCTTAGCTTGCCCTCTTTATTACAACATCAAATATCATCCTGGGACAGCTAATCGCAATGCTGATACCGTTTCTAGGCTTCGATCTGTGTTACATGGCCTGGACATCCCCCTGCCGCTTGCCATAGCCAACATGCAAGCCTCGAGTGCACCTATCCAAGACTCTTGGATGACAGAATCTTGTATGGTGGACACCATCCCTGGTCGAACCAAAAGAGACCTGAAAGTCCTGCAAGGGGCTGATCCTTGTATTTCCAGATACCTGTGGTTTTGGTGACAGGGACGACCACATACCCGTTAAGACAAGTGGAGTGAACCAAGGGAAGTCCGCAGTTGATAAAGCAGTGGTCCCAGATACAGGAAGTGGATGGGACCTTGTACCGAGCGATCCAGGCTCCTCCTTCCAGGGATCCAGTGCTGCAGCTTTTACTGCCAAAGGTGTTGCGAGTAGCAGTGCTCACTAGCCTACACAACAACCACGGCTATCTGGGGGTGGACAGGACCACAGATTTGATATGACAGAGGTGCTACTGGCCCCAGATGTGGCATGAGGTGCAAAAGTGGTGTTCTGAGTGTGAGCACTGTGTGGTTGCTAAAGCAAGACAACCCAAGCCAGAACCTTCTTGAGAAATATGTTAGCCACTAAGCCTTTGTAGATAATCTCCATTGACTTTACTCTCTTGGACTGGGCTAGCACAGGACAAGAGAATGTTCTGGTAGTCACAAATGTTTTCTCAAAGTTTACCCAGGCCTTTCTCACCCCTGATCAGAGAGCTTCCACCGTAGCTAAGTTTCTAACTGAGAGATGGTTCTATGTGTATGGCGTGCCAAGGAGAATCCACTCTGATCAGGGGCGCAGCTTTGTGGGGGAGCTGTTGAAGCACCTGTGTGACACCTACATCATAACAAAGACTAGAACTACCACTTATCATCCAGAGGGGAATGGTCAATGTGAACGTTTCAACAGGACACTTCATGACTTGCTCAGGACCTTACCCCCTGAAAAGAAGCGTAAATGGCCCCAGTTGCTCCCTCAGCACCTGTTCGCCTATAATACCACCGTGTACCAGTCCACACAGCACTCCCCATACGAGCTGATGTTCAGTCAGAACACACTATAAGATCAGGCTGTATGGGGAAGAGGGCCCCCTTAAGACGTGCCACTCATAATACTGCCAGACAGCATTCAAACCCCTTCCACCTCCCACAGTCTGTTTCACATGAGTTCTCTGCCAGTGTAGCAGAAGTAAATATCCTCTCCGTCCCCTTCAGGCCTTGGCAGTAGATAGGTATGCTACCAGGGCAGTGAACTTTAAAGCCAGGTGTGTATGTGGAAAGACTGACCTGCAGCCCTGGCGCACACGCCCACCCGTGGGTGGTGATCATATACGTAGCTTCCTCTCTGGGAGAACAATGCCGGTCATTTGAAATTTTTGGCGCATGGGTGTTTGTGGTCGTTGTTGTTGGAAGAACATGGCTTTATTCTTGATTCTAAGACTTCATTGCTTCTCTCGCACGCCCGGCCTGTTAGTGTCTGAGCAATGTTTTTCCTTGAGTTATTTGTTTGAGAGGGCCATCCGTGGTTTGTCTGTTTGTTTGTACCTTATATTCTTTTGTTTGTTAATTTTGTCTACTGTTACTCAACTACCCATGCCTATGACACCTAGTGGTGTACTGTGCTGCCTGTACTATTATAGATTATTTCCAAGACAAATTTCTCTTAAGGTAGACAATATAATGACATGGCAGGTCAAGGAAAGCATCAAGAAAAGCAAAGATTAAGAAATCGTTTTTGACATAGGCAACAAGGGTGGATGTGTTTTTACACTTTTCAGACACTCAAAGTTTGAAAACTATGGATATTGTTTTAGAACCAACAACCTTTCTATATTATCTGGGGGTTTTGTGTGCAAAAAGTGGAATTAATTGTCAAAATATTAAGAGAAAATGTGAAAATCACGAATGATATAATCGCTTATTTTAAAACATACAGAAAAAAACACTAAAAATGGATCGTGAAAATTTGAAGACAAAAAAAATCTTGTTCCTTAGACTCTATATTAGCAAAATATGCAAAAAAATCCATTTTTACATGAAAATCCAGCGGGACCCTATTTTCCAAACACAGCGTACTGTACTATATCTATCTATCTATCTATCTATCTATCTATCCATACCTGAGCTCTGTACTGGTCTACACTGTAAACAGATGCCTCTGTTATTATGGTACCAGAGAGGGTTGAAGCGGAGGATCAAGGATATTTGGTGGTACCTTCTACATTATACAGTACAATGAATACTGTGCAGTAGTTGTCACCTGCTATGTATTTTTAACAATGCCTAGAGTACTAAACTCATCTCGGAGTGGGAAATGATTTCCCATAGCTGAGCCGGTGGGAGCTTAGACTAGACATACGGAACAAAGGAACAGTGCACTCCAATTCCACATTAAGTCTAAGGACCTGTCCATTGCAGAGGCTGATCTTTAATTTATCTTATTGTACCAGTGGTTTTCGGACCCACACTTTTGTTTGGCTTTCTCTAAAACAGCAAAAAGGGGGGAGTGCAGCTCTTTGTTCAGTCTAAACAGTTTGACTGAAATCCATTAAATCCATTTCTCTGTTTGCCAGGCTCTGGTTTCCCTCTGCTCATTATCCATTCATTATCAGAGAGGCATGCCGATCTCGGGGAGCCGCATATGCGGCTGCAGGGAGAGTAATGACTCTGACAAACTCGTGAGACACCCGTGTGCCTGTTATCATGAGGCGACATGGCAATAAGGTCGCAATCTTGGAGAAACTCCTGCACACACACACACACACACACACACACATACTGTACACACACACACACACACACACACACACACACACACACTCCTTGTTCTATAAAACAATCAATGTCAAAAGGTGAGATTACATGTAATAACTGACACACAACCCTATAAACTATCCCTCTCTCACACACACACACATGCGCACACACACACACACACACACACACACACACACACACACAAAAACTATTGGATCAAAAAAGTACACATATATGTCTGAATGATATATTGCACCAGCTCGCTATGAAGATCGTTGCATTGGGTTGTATAGCTATCATACCATGACAGGTGACAGAACAACACATATCTACAGAAAGACAACAAGGAAAAGTCAGAGAGGAACACTAGAAAAATAGTGAAGGTGTAAGAGCAACAAGTAAGTGAACGAGTGTAAAAAGAAACAAAAGAAGCAAACAAATGCAACTTGTACAATGCCGTCACTTGTTCAGTATAATTCACATGACAATGAGATGAGCTGCCAAGAGCAATATGCAGCTGGTATAAAATGGCCCTCTCTGGGTTCAGACCCAACCTTGCCAGACCAAATACAAGAGGCATCAGAATTAAACTAACTGGACCAGCCAGCGCTGCCCAGACTGCCTGGGCCAAGAGCCAATCAGATGAAGCCATAACGAGGGGACCAATCAGAAGCAGGTTAAAACAATGGCAGGTTTAAAACTGGGTGAAGTTTCGCACAGTACACAGTACTTACGCAGAAGCATGTATTCAGCTGTAAGCTCCTGGTGCATTTGCACAAAGCCGTATTATGATAAGAAAAAGGGAAATCATGTTAAATTCTGCATACTAGGGTTTCGTAAAGTAAGGTAACTGGTGAGGTATCGGTAACTTTCTGAATAAATGTGTCCTTCTGAAAGCAACATAATGGACAGATGCTGGAACACTGAAGTGGTGTCTTGTGTCAGTCCCATCAGTGTGTGGGAGCTGGGCTTTGTGTGGGCTGCACTCGGCTCTCCTTCATGTCATTTCTCATGCCTTGTAATCTGTAACATAAACTAGACATCTCTCCGTGAAGACACAGAGGGAACACGATGCTCTTTTCAAAAGACTGTTTTCTGAACACGACACACGCACACACGCACGCACGCACGCACACACGCACACACACACACACACACACACACACACACACACACACACACGCGCGCACACACACACATACAAAGACACACGTATAAACAACTCCAATGGGTGAAATGACTGTTAAGGATGACTGACATACCAGTAAATATAACTATTAGTCGTGATCAGTTATATAATTAAATTACTGTAAAATGTAACTGTAATCAGCTACTAAGAAAAATGCTGGCGATCACAAAGAGTAAATCCAAAAATATGAATAAAGTAAAATGCTGTAAAGCTCATGTGTAGAATATAGCATTCATTCTGCTGCTTTGAATCTTTCTGTTATCTAAACAGGCTCCATTAATTTGGATACCTGTGCTCATAGGCACTTTGAGCACAGTTTTTGATTGATTCAGTTCTTTATAATTCCCACTGCTCACAATGGTTATTAAATGTAAGACATTTTTTTGATGAAGTAATATTACTATTAACTAGTAATCTGTAACATATTACATTTCAAAAGTAACCATCCCAACCCTGCTCATGATGCATTTCTTCAGCATCATGTACTCTAACTTCAGCATTTTGTCCTTGTCTCTTTTTAGCTGCCGAATATGCAAAAAATATATATTTTTGTATTTTCACTTCACTGTACCCTATTTTACTTCACTTTACTATGTTTCACTGTACTCTATGATCAAAACAAATCTATTGTTCTACCCTACTAGCTTGACTGTCTATACTGTACTTAGCATATTACGCACTCACAATGCCATTATGGACACTGTGAACATGGGAGACCAAACAACTGCCCCAAGAGTCTCCTTGAGTAAGTCCGGGCACTGGATCTTAGCGAAAGTATCCCTTTTCCACATAAGGGCATTTTTATTATTCGAAATCCCATAAGCTCATTCAAGTGGATGCCTGTCTATCATTCAAGTCATGGAGGCCAACAGCAATCATTCCCTCTTTAAAGCCTGTTGCCAAATTCAGCTTCCTTCAGGAAGAATAATTCAAGAGGCAAACTCTTTTGTGCCCCAGAGGGGACTTTGAACCTAAATTACTGCATGAGTACATCATTTCCATTTCCTCTCAGCAGTCTCTTTGTTGTCGGCTACGTCTTAACCTCCAAATCTAAGTCAACCCCACTGTTTTACTTCCATTGAATGAAGCGCCCTGGTGAAATAAACACACAGAAAACCATTGTTCTCAGCTTTGACATGCCTTATGTTCCATTCAAGTACAAAATACCTTACCTTTTCCACTGAGTAATTGGTTTGGCAATGGTCTATCTTTAGCAAACCTTTTGAGGCTCTATTGGTATTCTTTAACTGTGAATTAGGAGGTTTTGAATTGGCCTGCCTGTCAGGATATCTCATCACATCATTAATTCACTACAAGAGAGGAAGACCATTACATATACAGTAGCCGGGGCCACTGCAGCAGTGCAGGATTGCTGGCCAGGAAGTGTGTGCCAAGATTCATTCTCACCTGACCACAGCAATGGAGGGAAGAGAGGAGAGAGGAACATGTGCACAATAATGAGCTTACAACGCCCAATAAAGAGACAATAAACCAGAAGCACCATGAATGTTGGACTTGTTTACAACCTACAATCAGAACAGCCTTGATCCAGTGCTATGTTTTGAGTCAGGTTAGTTAGAAAATACTCATTACCAATATACAAGAGAGACCTTTTCAAAATAAGAAATGACTGAATAACCATATATCTATCTTCACATCTAAAAATGCAACATATTGTATTTATGGGGTGAATCTTCACATTCTCAGCTTCAAATTCAATTGGAGTAAACTGAGTTACTGGCAGAGACAAACAACAGTTCAGAGCCGTGGATATCACTTCACCTTAAAGTACAATGAGCTTACAATGATCTGTCAGTTTTGATGGACAGGTTAGTCTTGGCCTTTATTATCTCCATGTGTCTAAGACAAACGGTATAAAGAGAAGGGAAAGATTCTTCTATACCAACTTCAGGTAACGGCTAAAATGTTCTCTCCACACATACCTATGTTTTTTTTATCCTCCTCCCCATACTGTCCTGTAATTTGTTACAATGACATCTCACGATCGGATCCTTACATTCTATTCTAAAGACAAATTACTAATTACAAATTTGTTTGAATTATTCCCTATGCTATGCCTTTAGCGTAAATTCTATGCCAACGACAAATGACTAAAACAAATATAAAGGCCTAATGGTAAAACAAGATAGATTTGTTCAATGGAAAAAGTCTGCAGAATGTGATGCACTCCACGGGAAGTTACATAACTATTAAATATGTACTGTGAATAATATTGCTTTTACGTTGTATTTTAATAACGCTCTGCCCCACAGCAACACGCTCTTCTAAGGATGTACAGTAGTAATATGCTAATACCACTCCCACAAATCCAGCCTGGTCCACCCCATGCATAAATTGTCATTTGTGTCTTTCAATTGTCCCATCATAATGTCATGTGAGGGATGGAGAGCACTCAAGAGAGTGGGGGAAAGGGTAATAGAAAATAAGCTCTGAGTCCAGGTGTGTGATGAGGGGAGCGCAGAGGTGATATCTGGGAAATGTATTCCAGTGAGCATATCTCATCAGGTATTCATTTTCTCTGATAAAGCTGTACAGCTCCGTGTATCTGGAGGGCACAGAGAGGTTACACATCCTTTCACAGGTCTAGTGTTAGTTACATTTACCACACACTCTGATATCCTATACCGTGATAATGGCACTGCTATAGCTTAACCCTCCAGAAAAGCTGGAAAGGATTACAATGTTCCACAACATCTTTGCCACCGAGGCGGCTACCCCCGGATAACACAGGAGAGGTGTTCGATTCCTTGTGCTGTAGGTACTGTAGGGGAGTTCCCACAGTGGCCAATAAACAACCAAGCCTCCTTACCATCAAAAACCCACAAAACTTTGTGTGCAAAAAACATAAACAACAGAGCTGCCTTGGTGAGCATGTCACTGCGGTTATCAAGCAGGCACCTTCCATCATCTGTGTTTTGTTGAAAGGCCCACAACACTTCCAGAAGGCTCAACAGTGATGTCTGGCGTCCCAGCCCCACCCCCCTCCCCCACACTCATGATGGGTTCTCTACCAACAAATTCTTCAGTCATAATATATATCACTAGTTATTTTCGACAGAGTAGCCTGAATTCAGTTTTTAAAAACAGATCACAGAGAGAAGGCATTTCAGCCGCCAACACTGACCTCCACTCTGGGCTCCAGCACCTCATCTGCACCACTGGCATGGTTGAAAATGGAAATGGCTATAAAGTGTGTGTCTAACAGTAATCAGTTCTTATTATATTATCCTCTTCACACTTCTCCCCCACCAATCTCAGTAATGACACATCATCATCATCATCATCATCACCACCACCATCATCTCACCATTTAAAAAGCATCCCGGCTCTCAAGTGCTCCCCGAGCCATCAGCCAGCATGGAGAGCAGCGCTGCGTACGGAGCTGTGAACTTCCCATCACCTCACACGGAGGGGAAACTATGGTTGCTTGGCTCAATTAAGCGGCTGGCCGCAGAGTGGCACAGGCCTGGAAGCAGTGTGGTCATGGTTATGGTAATTATCCAGAGAGTGGCTTCTCCGGATCCACCCACCTCCCCCCCTCTCCCTGCATCTCTCCCCACATCTCTCTCTCTCTCTCTCTCTCTCTCTCTCTCTCTCTCTCTCTCTCTCTCTCTCTCTCTCTCTCTCTCTCTCTCTCTCAGTGCCCTGGGCGTGGAGCTCGCCTCAGTGGCTCCACAGCTCTGGCTCAGGCCACATGGTGCCCCCCGGCCATGGGCTACTCCAGGCTCCCAGGCCAGGCCTGACCTCCCCAGCTGGGGTTGGACACGGAAAGGCTGGAACAAAGTTATGCTATATGCAATATTTACATAAGGCATAAACACATATGGACGCAACACACACACACACACACACATATGTAGCCCCTCTGTTCTTCCTTTTTTCACTATTTCTTCCTTTCACTAACAAATAGAGAGAGATAGACACAATTCACTCAAACAAGTGAAAGGAAGGAAAAGGAAGGAAAGGAAAAAGGAGCAGCAAGAGAGAGAGAGAGGACAGAGCAAGAGAGAGAGAGAGAGAGGACAGAGCAAGAGAGAGAGAGAGAGAGGACAAAGCAAGAGAGAGAGAGAGAGGACAGAGCAAGAGAGAGAGAGAGAGGACAGAGCAAGAGAGCTGTGAGGGGAAATCTAGGGACAGGCTGAGATGGAGGCAAACAAGGAGAGGGGGTATTTTAGGAATAGGCACAATCACAGATGAGCTTGCGAGCTGCCATATATTTTTTATATTTCTGATGCAACTCCCTAGAAAACACATTGGGTCTTGCAATTGTCCCAGAGCAAAATTTTTGCAACAGATAAAATAACCCATGCATCTCTTTTACATGCAATACCACTCTCCCAAAAGAACCAAATCTCCCTTCATTTCTGCCCAAAAGAACTCCCTCATTATTAGTGAGCTGCACACACACACACACACATACACACACACACACACACACACACACACATACACACACACACACACACACAGGCAAATATACTCGCTAACATACTGAAAATGCAAACTCACTTTCCTTCTACCCTTCCTCCAGGCTCCCTCCATCTATATATCTTTCTTTCTATCCATCTTTCTCAAGCATACACACACACACACACACACACACACACACACACACACAGACACAGAGCACTGTGTGATGTGTCCCTCAGCCCCTCTGAGTTTTGACAGCTGATTTCCCACAGGACTCTGCCGTGAGTAACGTGTGCCTCCTCTGCAGAGCTTGACCGCACACACTCTCACACAGCCGGACCCCATCCGTTCGGAGAGCAGCCGAGTTCAAACGTGCGTGTCTGCATAACGTTACATTTGCATAACTCATACAGATGGCAGTGTGGACCTGCGACGACAGATGAATGTCAGAGCCCAGCGTTTCTCGTCTCGGACGGCCACGGACGCTTTTCTCTCTCATCAGCTCAAAACTGTGAGTTTATGGCATTAATAATGTAAAGTACCACCTGTCAGGTGATGCAAATGAGCTGCATTGGATCTGCCACAGACCAGACTAATTGCAGTGATAGGTTTCTAACAGACATTATTATACTGCTTCTAAATCTGATGCAAACTGAGGGACGTTTACTTAGTTTCTTTTCACCATCACTGCGGTGGTCTTTCCATGGAGAAGCTAAATGTTTGTTATGGGGTAGCCAGGGACCTACCTCTGCTGAGTCTTTGGGAGAAATGTACACAGGCCTCTTTCTAATGGGAACAGGCAGCTCAACAGAAGTCAGTGAGTGCTCTTCCAAAAGAACCCAAAGTCAATGAAAGGATACTAGCTCACAGTGTAAATAATACAGTGTCTCTGCTTTGGCACACTTTCCTAAAATACAGCACTGAAATCCACAACCATGCATGCACAGCCCACACCCACAGTAGGAAAACACATTTATGTAACCTAATATATATATATATATATATATATATATATATATATATATATATATATATATATATATATAAATACCACCTTGGTAGTGCAACATATCCCTAATGTATCTATGCATTATTGAAAACAGAAGCAATGTTGTTAAACTGTCACCTTCAACTTCTTCTTTTGCTCCTGCAGAAAATCTCTTGCTTCGCTTCCACAAATAGCACTTGTGGAAACCGTTCTACGAGTCTACGTTCGGGTTCGAGTTCGGGTCTCATCCACTCAACCTCACTGTTGTCAAAAAGACAACCACAAAAAAGACAACGCCAACCAGGAAGTCAGTGTGGAGGCACTTGTTTCATGAGGTGATGGTGGTGAAGAGGAGGCCCACTGACGTGCCCATTCCTGTATTCCTCCAGTAGCCTCCTCCGCTATGCCACTCTTATTCCCTGACAGGAAGGCTAATCCAATTTGTCAGTGTTCTGGTTCCTCAGTCTAAATGAATAAAGGAGTGTGTATGACCCTGTGGGGTATTCTGTTACACGCATCACACTCCTCTCTCATCTTAATAGAGGGTCACAAAAGCCCATTCATCCATAAGACTTTCCCTGTCAACCCACACACTCACACACACAAATATCAGAGCAGAAAAAGGCAAAACAAGCCATTCATAGTGGCACTACCACCACCATACCAATATTACACAACTCATTTAAAAATGTCAAAACTAACTTTTTCATGGACATATGTGTGGTTGTCAGAGCTGCCAACACCTGTCTGTCTTGGGTAACAAGTTTCATGTTATATTTCCATTCCAATAGGGGACTTGTGGAAAAACTTCCACTGGACTGAGCTGTCTTCTTGCTGTACACCAATTACCACCAACATTGTTGCAAAGCCGTGAAAAGTATCATATCATATTATCTCTCTCCAACTAAGGATGTCAGGTTAAAAAAGAGTTTTTTTTTTAAGAGGAATAAGGCATCCACCCCCCAGTGTTCTTTGACATTGTGCTGTAGATCTGACACGTATTGTGCAGCTGGCTCCATCCTGCTGATAAGGAGGCACTGTCAACCCAGGACGTGAACTTTCTCTAAGTACTCCTACTATTTCATTTACAAGCCTTTTTTGTGCATTATTAACAGAGGGATTGTGATGACAATCTACAAAAGGCCCAGAGTGAAATGCCAAGATGGCATCTGAGAGAAATATTAAGCCCAAATTCATGAGTCACTACCATTTACCCGCTGCCTGAATCCAAATCAATCCTTCGACCCATTACCTGCTTTGTGCACACTGTTGATAAAGACATTGCTGTAGCATTGACTGAGGGAGTCACTCAGGGCCATTAGGACGAGACATCTTAATTCAATTCCATTTAGCATAAATGAAAGATCAATACTGAAATCGCTCTATGAACAGAACGATTGACTGGAGAAATCAAGAGTGACCGTTCTCGCATTGTCTTCAGAGATACCTTCATCATATCACCATACACAGTTTAACATTGTGATGAAATCACAAGTAATGACTAAACCACTGCATCAAAAGAAAAATATAATGCAATTTAAAGACATCACACCACATTCAATAAAGTCTCTGAAATAGTAACGGTAAACAGGTAAACAGTGCCTGAAAAATATCCAGAGTTATCACAAAGGTGAATCAAATGTATTTGTGAGATGTTCAAAGGCTGTCCAGTGTTTCCCATACTAGAGGCGGCCCAAACATTGACCACCACACAATGATTTTCCAGGTTGTATTAAATTGTGCTTAAATCTGGTTAGCATCATAACCACACTGCGCTAATTTGTTAAAAACTGTTGCATTCACAAATAGACCTACCACCACAAAGAGAATTGGGTAACACTGGGCAGTCTTAGCTCAGTGAAGGACAAGTAAAGGATGTAATACCAAATGTGTGTGCTATAAAAACTCCAGTGTCCATACAGTACATAGCCCTGGGATTGGAAACACAGTGGCTTGGACTGGGTCAAAATGATTCCAGACAATAAACATTGCTTCAGGAGTACGGAGAGACAAGTGTGCAATTTGATTGGCGCTTGAGCGTTTAAGCATCATCACCCTTTCACCTCGTCCTTCAAGGACTCCTACTTTAAGAAATCCTTACCTGTTGCAAAGCCCTTAGACCATGATTTGATTATTCAGGTCTTTGCAATGTGCCATGCTTGCGTATATGGCGCTTAATCCCTTCTGACACGCTGGCAGGAAGGCACCTCTGATGAACTGTCAGTCATCAAACGGACTCACACTTGTAATCTGCCAGTTCTCGTGCGTGGCGCGTTTGACGCTGATGCACCCTGGCACTCGGTTATTACGTGACCTTACCTCAATTGGTTATGTCACACCTAGGAAGATGAGTTCATGCTGTGAAAGATGAGTTCATGCTGTGAGACTGGGAGCCTCGAAAACTTCAAATATCTGACTCGCACAAAACTGTGGCCAGTGCACCCCAACTTCTTCTTGCGCAACAAAAAGCGATGTCACTCTCTCTCTCTCTCTCTCTCTTAGTCACATCGCTGTTACGTATCGCCTCACCTGATGACGTCGAGGTTCACTGGCTGCTTATTCACGACCCTTCGGGCCTAAAAGCTGTTTCTCACATTTTTTTTTTTTTTTTTTTACAACAGAAGTACTGGGATGTGTTATATAACGGCGAGTTGGCTGTCAGGTGAATTAAAGGGCTTTTGCTTGATATGGGGGGAGGCTAACTGTGTGCAGACACAGAACAGGGGGCCAGGGTGGTGAGGGAGTGGAGGGGAGGAGAGGGGGACTCAGGGAGAGGGGAAGCCCAACCTGCAGTGGGAGTTTCTGGTGCACTGGGGCTCTGCATCATTGTAGTTGGACCGGAGCCATCTTTTGAAGAGAGATTGCTCATCCGCTCACTGAAGTGTGAATTAAATGACTGTGATTGTGTGCACGCTCGTGTGTGCCTCTCTCTTTCTCTCTCTCTCTGTGTGTGTGTATGAGTGTGTGTGTGTGTGTGTGTGTACTGTATGTGTGTGTGTGTGTATTTGTGAGTGAGTGAGTGAGTGTGTGTGTGTGTGTGTGTGTGTGTGTGTGTGTGTGTGTGTGTGTGTGTGTGTGTGTGTGTGTGTGTGTGTGTGTGGGCAAGCACCCACTCGTGCACACGTTGCAATGAGGGGTGAGAAGGTCTTCATCTCACGCTTGAAATCAATGCTGTGTATTGGACGAATTTCAAATAATTATTGGATGTAATGCAATATAAATAATTACAAGTGATGTAGCAGGTGCACAATCGGAGTGTGATAACACTATTGAGAAAAGTGTGCAGGCGTTTGCCTCAGTGCCTGCAATTTGATTTCCCTAGGTTTCATTTTTCGGTTGAGAGCAGTTTAAATGGAAACACATCTGTGCATGTTTGGGAACATTTTCACCCAGATAAGAAGATACAGGCAGCAGTCCGCAACACAAGCAACGCAGCAGTTCTATCCACCTCACACACTTTCACACACACACACACACACACACACACACACACAGACACACACACACACACACACACAAATACTGACACACACAAGATTGCCAGTGAAGATTCAGCAGAGTGGTCTATTATCTGGGCTGTAATTATTTTGACATTTTTAGGTCTGGCTTATATATTTTATTATATGGCTTGACCTTCAACTGTGGATGGATTCAAGATGGGATGTAATTTGGCAATGACTACCTGCCTCACCGATTGTTCTTACAATTTTGTCACAACTTTTTTAACATGGTATTTCATCATCTTGGGAGGAAAAACCAGGACAACATATTGATTTCTTTTATGAACTTTCACTGCGTGTAAAAGTATTACTAATGTCCAAATTATGTAACAACATTAACTGTCACCTTTTCAAAAGTCACCCGTTGAACTTCAGCCACAAAACAACATAATAGTTTTATTTTGGTTTTCTGAATGTCAGAGCTTGCACTTTGAGACCAGGTGCCATTCCGAGGGGGGTTTGAGCACAGCAGAAATGTGCTAAATGACTCATGTCAACCATGGTCAAATGCTCAACACGTATGCTTGTACACTATCTGTCATGAAATAAATACAACTCAGTGCCAGTGAACAGGAAGCGGCCACAAGGTTTCGTAAACCGTGAGAAAAACAAAATCAGTTTTCCTTCCAGACAGAGACAGGGGGAGAGAGAGAGAGAGAGGAGCAACCTCTGCACTTCAGTTCACCGCCCTCAAAGCCCGGGGCAGCCGGCTGTGGCCCAAATCCCCCATAAAACACTGGGATTAGTGCCTCCAGCAGTGGAGAGACATAGCTGCCGGGGTACTTTATTACACAACTCCCTCAAACCAGAGGCCAGATGAAGGCCCTAGCACTGACCTGGGACCTGCTCGGCTCCACGGCCATGTGCAGGGCTGCTGCCAGGGAACTGGCCCGTGACTGGCATTCAAAGGCCTCCTATCCCCTGGAGAGGGGCTCCGCGAGAGGAGGAGGAACTCCATCATGAAGCACACCTGCTGGAGGTGTACAGTGAGGTTGTACTCCTGGGGCCGCTGGGACGGCTCAGGACCCAGGGCACTAATTCACTGTGATGGAAGACACTGCTGCCTGTCGAGGCTCTTGAGAATGCCAGCATCGCTAAGCACTTACAGGGACTGGCTCAGCTGTGACCGGCATAGAGATCGCTCAGTCAATCTGGGCTCTTAAAGGGCCACTGCGCAGAGGAGAATTGGATCCCACTACCTGTTGTTCCTATGTTAAAACAGAGTTGGGCAATATAAGTATCTACTTGTAGAACATACTTATCTACTTGTTTGGTTTACTACACAAACACAAACATCCAATCCTGTGCCTGAGAGCCCAATCTATCTATAGAAAGCAGTTTGCCTACAGTTATGAGCAGAAGTGGGAAGATTCAGGATCTTAAACCGGCAGTAATTAGGAACAGCACATGGAGGATTAATTAGTTGGATCTGTGGCAACCACTTTGATTAACTTGTCGGTCTGTCAGAAATACCACTGGCAACAACTTCGACCAGAATGGTCTTTCATCAACTCCGCTCTGCCAGAAAATCTTGCCAGACATTTTTACAAAGCCACATATGGGCATATGGGTCTTTTCTTCACAGGCCTATAGTAGAACACAATGTACTTATATAGGCCTTACCTTTGCTGTGCAATGAATATGCAACTTAAAATTGATCTTTGTGTAACATAAGCCAAACACACAATCCCTCTGAGGCATATGATTCGGCACGGCAATAAGAACAGTAAGAGCAAATGTGCTTTCTGCGCCCACGCACCATATTAGTGAATCCGCACACAGATTCAGTGTACTCAGGTGGGTATCGGTGCAATATTGCTCGGTGACATCCAGCTCTAGCACAGTGCAGCTGGTGTCTATGCCTAATGAAGACATTTCAGCCAGGTATGGCTTCTTGCCACAGAACACAGAACATTTCACTGATATGAGAAACTCCGTTTCAATTATGCTATATAACCTGTGTGACTATGTCTATGGTTAGACAGTTTTTCACTTAGACATCTTTATCTCTTCTCTCTCCTGTAAAAGCCGATGGCAAACTATTGACAAATAGTTGTAATTGCCTCTAATGTCAATAATGACACAATACAATAAACTAACCCCTCTGCTCCCTGCTTCTCTGGAACTCCATGGCAAATACCAATGAGTCACTCAAATGGGTAAACAATAAAAGCTGATTCACTGTTTGGTCTGTTTTTGTTTGGTCTAAACTACTCAGTCCTAACAGAACTGAAAATGCGGTTTATTTCTTTGCAGCTTTGACTGAGTAGCAGATTGATCTTTCAGTCAATCTCAATAGGAGGGAGACAATTGGAAGGCTAAAATGGAAACATGTCAAAGATGGAAAAAACAGAAAGAGAAATGGTCTAATGAGGAACTGTGGAGAAGGACCGCAGTCCAGCTTGCAACATCAGGCAGTCACTGCACAGACAAGAAATATGGCTTATCAGCGGGTTTCCCAAATTGTTCTAGCCAGTTCAGTCAGTGCTGGAATTACTCAATTATGTTTATTGTCTTTATGTACTAAAATAGTAGCACCAATCACAAACAGCAAACTCTCCACACCACACCCCACAAGATCCTCAGAATACACTCATCATCTGTCCCCTTTCTCTGGCAAAGGGTTAAGCCATGGCTTGTGAAGTGTCCACGAGTGATGATGAGGACGACAGTCGTGTGTCTAGAGGTCAGCCACCCCAAGACAGCGATGCCAGACGCTTGCCTTGTGATGCGATGGGCAAGGAAATGAGCCTGAGGCACTTCTCCGCGTGGACGTGACCTCTGGACGCCAACACTGCCCGTGACGTGACGCAAGGTGACAGGCCCTTCGTACCTGCAGGCCCAGGCAGGGTCAAAGGTTACCTTCAAAGACTCATCTCTAATAACGCCACACATTCCACCCTCGGTGCCGTAGGGCTCCAGGTGTGTGGTGGTGTTGTGCATCACAGACATGTGGGGACATGCGTCTGCATGCATGCTGGGATCCCTGTCTATGAATAATCAAATATCTCATCAGGCAATATACAGGGAACTGTGGTCATTTGCCTGCTTGACTATACAGAAGAGTCAACTGACTTGAAGACACAAAGGATCATAGGGCCGTTTGTTTGTAAACTTGCATTTCTACATTTTAGACATGTGTCATTAGTGTACTATTATAGCATTAGTGCAATTAGTAGTCAATTCATTATTTGGCAGTGACAGAAAATGAAAACTTCTCATATGAAGAGAGAAATATTTTCTAATGAAAACCCTTCAATCTGTAACTAAATGTATTCATTTCATTATTGATGGTCACAGACATGGTTTCAAAATGATAGGCTACGTTGATAGTGAATAGAAAGAATGGGCTCAATAAAAACTGAAAGTGCTCTGCAGCAACACTGTACTCATTATATTCAATATATATTTAATATATAATTGTGTTGTAGATAACTAACCACCAAAACAGTAGAGATTATTATTACTTCATAGAATTCATAGAACTAGCTAAATTAATTGCTGCTCATGTGGGTTTTATGGATGTACCCTAGAGTTTGTCACTTTAATGGGACGTAATGCCCTTTAAAGTTTATGACCTTGATATGACCTTTATTAAAAAACTGCAGCCTATAAATATTGCAACATACTGAAATAAAACATGCCTGTATAGTGAACTCATGTTATGGTGATGTCATAAAACAAAAGTCACGTTCAGTGTTGACTTCAGTCTCTGCTCTAGACTTTACCTGCCGTTGCACATGGGATTGCCTACATCACATCTCCACGCACTCCTTGTTGTGCCCAGATTATTTAAATCCTAGACACTGCTATGATTGGTTGCACTGTGATGGTGAACATCCAAACATCTGGATTGCAAAGAAAAAAATACTGAGAGACTCAGTAATGTTCTTAAAGGCGAGTTGTCACCGAAGATGGAAGGAAATCCCATTTGTAGGCTTCAGCAGTTCAGGCTGCACCCCTATTCTCTTAAAGGTGCCATGTGTAAGAATTGAGGTAAAAATATCCAAAAAATGAGCTACACACATCAAAAGAATGAGAAGAAATAATGGCGATGATGTCATTAAAAAAAATGGTATAGGTATAGTGCTGCAGAGATATCAACCTGAATTAGCATGCTAAATTACTAGCCACAGCCCGACAGACGTCATAATACCAGTTTCGGCCATGGGAGGTGGTATGCGGGCAACATAACCGCCAGCCAAACTGCAATACACGTGTCTCGGTTGTTACTCTAGGGTAGACCAACTCACTTTCTGGAGGTATACTGCCCCCATCTTTTATGGAATGTGGAGTATGAATTGATTTTTTGCCGGACATTACATATGGCACCTTTAAAGCCCCACAGCATAAAATTAGAGTCAATTATTTAATGTTTCAACCACAATAAGGGGCCTACATTATTTAACATGGCCAGTCAGGAGGAGAGCAGGATATCCAGAACTCAGGCTTCCTAGGTGGTTTGAGGAGGGAGGTTATTGGACACTTCTTAAAGAGCAGTGGATCTTTCCCAAAACCACAGAGATTGCTTATTGCCATGAGTCAGAAGCTCTCAGGATGTGCAGCACTGCAACAGTGAACAGGTGAAGACAAACAAAGAAAAAACACGCTAGCGGAACTAATGGTGCTTTTTCTACATAGGGATGAAAATACCATGCTAAGGCATTTTACATCATGTCTCTACTGCATCAAATCCATTTCCACACTGGAACACTAAGCCACATGCATCACCCTCTGCAGTCCCTGCGTCACAACATAAACCCTGTCACCTGGCAATTTCAGTCCAGCATTACGTACATTTACTGTGTTAACGATAAGCACATCAGCGGCACATTACTGGAATGCTGTCTACCATCTCCGAGGTAAAGACCAATGAAATTGGACATGCAAATGAGTGTGATGCATATTCAACACTCTGCAGCTTGGCATCCAGCAGCACGCAAAGTAAGTGGACAACCAATGAAAACGGCAAGGCGGGTATAAGGCTATTTCTCATATTCTCATCTGTGGCTCCTGAATTTGCATTTCTCATTACAAAAAAACAATGATGTAGTCTCTCTTATGAGTCATTCTCCTCCTTATGCGCTTCCTCACCTCCTTTCACAGGGTTTGCTTTGGCCATCAATCAAAACTGTATTTAAAATGGCCTTTTAGAATCAATGCATCAAGTAAAGCGAGTTAAGGGAGTCTGTGTTTTATGTGTAGTGAAAGGGTTTTGAAGGCATTGTGGGACTGGAAATGCTCTACCTTCATTTCTGAGGACATGCAGAGTCATCCTAAAGGAGTGCTCGTATGCTTGCAAATGTGCTTATATCCATCACCTAATGCACAGGCACATCACATGATAATGCAGGAGATGAATCTGTGTAGTAAACCATGTTTATGAATGAGAAGATAGGCGTACAGCCATTATATATGGCTTTAAAATGAACACACATCTGGTAGAGTGTTGAAATAGTGCTTCTGTATGTATGTGTATTTATGTATGAATGTGTATATAAATCAACTAATTTACTAAAATGATAGTAAATTAGTGCCCAGGGCAAATGAATAAAACACCATTAACATCATGCATTTATGGACATTTTCTGATCATTGAATATGCATGCCTACATGTCTTCCTCTCATAGCTTTCAACACATCTCCTCTGGGGTGAAGTTCCTTAGGGCTGAAGAGTAAAATTACAACTGTCATTTTGAAAGTGCTTTCCACTGGTTGTGAGTTTCAGCATAAAAATGACCACATTTGCTTTCACCATACTAATAAGTCTAACGTTAAGTAAGTCCTTTTCGTAATCATCCTCGATTTGAATAAATGCTACCTCTTAACATTGCCTCACTCTCTTAAATGACTCATTAGCATTTCTCTAAAGCATCACCTGGCCAACCTGAATCTACTACATTCAGAAACCAGGAAATGGACCACGCACACCTTCAGCATGAATTCAGCCTATAGACTAGACTAATGAGGCCTATAACGAGGGGCCTGTGGCTAATGAGTGAGATGCAGGTTCGAGTGAGGCATGACATGTCTTTTCTTTGATATTTCATACAAATGTGACTCACGTAATGGCTCCATCCATTGCCTGATTAAATGCTTTTTTTATCAAGAAGCCCGTTCAAAGTTGTCTGGGAGCACTGAGTTCTGGACATGAATAAAACAGCACATCAAGACTATTCCGGCAAGGCTATGAAGGACAACCTTTGCCAGAAAAAAAGGACAGAAGAGGGTGGAGCAATTTGCAGAAATTAAGCTGTTAGTGACATGAATGAAATATGCTCTGACCAACAATCTTACCATTCACCTGTCACAGCAGCTTTGAAGTCTTTATTAAAACTGTTTAGGGGAATGGATGGAAAGAAAATCAAATGTATTTCTCTGTAGATATGTCTATTTTTGTCAGTAAAAACATAAATTCAATATACAAGCACCAGACCCTAGTGCTTATCTGTCTAGTGACTCGCTGTTCACAAACAGATAAATAAATCACAAGAATCCTTCACATTCCATTTTGATATACAGAAAGAATTTCTGTTCCTTCAACCTGAGGAAGTGGACAAATTGCTACTGGAGTTCAGTCTGCAAATGCCAATCCACCCACAGTCCTTTCTATAGACAAGCTTATCACAAAACCATATTCTCCCGAGGCACTACAGCCAACATCCTGTGGTCTGCTGCGTCTGACATAACACCGACCCGAACAAAGCCAGTGGTGCCTCCTCAGGAGAGTGGCTATTTTGGTAGCACCTCTTGTGGACGCTGCCTTATCTTTGCTAACAGGTGTGTGGAGGCAGCGCGTGGGGCTTCCATTTCTGTGCTCTCCGTCCGCTCGTGCCGGAGCAGTATTAGCATCCCTTTGGCAGCGCTGACAAGCCTGGCCGTTTGGGCGAGCTGTCATTTCCATTGTGGGAGAAGACCTGCCGCCGTGATCAATGTTGCACTGGCTATATCCTCCATCAAACACAAATCCTGCACCACGCTACGCCACTATGGGGGAAACCAGCGCAGGGTGATGGTATGCATCTATGAAATGCCCTCTGGCATGAGAACGCCGTGTGCTAAACCCAGGTTCTGCTGCATTTTAAACAGATGCACCACCAGTTATTCTATTAGGGCTATAATTAAATGAACAGTGTCAATTTACATTTAAAATGCTATATTAAAATGGTATCACTTGGGATGGGGGAAAATGGTTTCCACTCCCACATAACAAGGGAATAGAACATAATTACATTTCTTCACTGGTAATGCAGAGCTAATTAATATCATCTCTCATGTTTTTAATCCAGCCTGACCACTGCTGGCCACCTCACTGTTAAGTCATACATGATCCAGCATTTAACTGTGAATGTGTTTTTATCTATGAGAGACATTTCCACACGAGTTTCCACTTTCCACACAAACACAACGCTTACAAACCACGGCAGAGAAGATAAGACCTGGAAGCTTTCCACAAGTGGAGAGAGGGTCGGAGAGCCACCTGCTTGCTTTAAATCAAAGCCAGCGGTCAAAATACAGTTGCTCTCACAAGCTGGAAGCGGGAGGAAGGGTCAGAACAGCTGGGAGTGGGTCTACAAGTCTCCTACTGGACCATTAATTGTGCCGGGGGGGTCTGGGGTCAGCTTTGATCTGGGGCTTTAACACTGCCATTTATTTCCTCACTATTTACTGCACATGAGTAACGCATTACAGCTGGATGACAAGGAGCATTTTTCTACTTTCAAATCCCCCTTCACCTGGAACGGCTGGTGATGGATTGGAGTGTCGTGCTGGCCAAGGACATGGCATTTCTCACCAGGCTGCAGGTGGACTTTGTATTCAGCTCAACACAAAGGTTTTTCATGTCCTTGCTGTTGCTGAAGCTTGCGAGGAGGCATATCTGGGACTCTTCACTCTTTCAGCAGTAGTGGTAACAATTTTGTCAGACCTCACAAGTTTTTAAACTACATTCAGATAGTGTCTGTTTCTCTCTCTCTCTCTCTCTCTCTCTCTCTCTCTCTCTCTCTCTGTGTGTGTGTGTGTATGTGTGTGTGTGTGTGTGTGTGTGTGTATGCACGCACACACACATGTGTATGTGTATGTATGTGTGTATGTGTGCTTTATAAGGGAACTGTTCTCTTGTAAATCTGACCATGTGGAGAGTTTCTTGAACATTCTTAGAATGCATATACATTATTATCAAGTACTCTACTGAGTTATAAGTAATCAAGCTTACCTGGGTTGGGGGAAACAGTGTCATGTGCAGTTGAACCAGGAAGCATGCAAAAAAAAAAAACAGAGTTTTTTTAGAAATTAGTTACGTGTTCTATGATCATGTCACATGCTGATTCATACTTTCATAATAGACCACTCAAAGTGGACATGATAATTATCATAAACTTTCAAAAAGGACTATAATCCAAATGGCCTTTTAAATCCTTTAAAGCCATAATGACCACATAATTCACCTCAAAATGTGTATAATTATGCAATATTAAAAATCCATCTTGTTTCAATATCTCAGTCATTGCTTATTCAGCTTCATTTCAAAGTTATTTTAAATAAATAAAAAAGTGAACACACACTGTATTCCCCGCATGCATTCTCTATTCCTTAAATATTTAATACAAATCACAGACGACACATATCAGATGTGCATTAGCTAAATTAATCATGACTCATCTATTTAAGAATTCAGATGTTTGGAAGATTAAACTTCCAAAATATAAAGTATGTTATTCAATCCCCACCACACCTGTGTCACGGAAAATGAAACACCACTCTTGAAAACATCTCTTCCTATTTGTGATAAAAATGACCCACTTATTGTAGTAGCAGTCTCTCTGGCAAATCCAAAGCTGTGCACTTGTTATTCAGTATACTTGACAGTCCTAGCACTGTAACATGTGGCCACAAGGCAGAGGAACACCTCACTGCTTTCAAATCTGTAGATTTAGAACCATCCTGCATTTCGAAAGCATTCCATCCCCAAAAGGAATTAGGCCTAATATTTTCAAATATGCAAAATCTGTCACACATCCTCATGCATATTTATTTTGACATTGAACTAACTGGAAGTACACTTAATATTTACTGAAATACAGTAATTTCCTGTGTATTAGCCGCATTGTGTATAAGCCGCAGGACAGTGTTTTATGCAAGTTAAAAAAACAAAACCATATTAATTAAACGTCCCCTGTGTATTAACCTAATAGTTGAAGAAATTTTGCAAAATCAATGTATAAGCCGCGGCTAATAGTTGGAAAGTTACGGTATATGAGGTGTAGTACAGTGAAGACACATCTGATGAACAATGGTATCAATACAGCACTGTTTGGCCTGCTAAATTGCCATAATGATGTGAAGTGACAAGGAGAGTGTCTGTCACTGGCAAGGTTGCCTCTCTTGAGACTGGGATTTCTCCGGTGACCTTGAGGTGCCACAGGGCGCACTGGAGGTGAGACGTCACCTGGTGCCTCCACAACAGACAAGATCGACAGAAAAAAATGCCATCATCATACTCGACCTTGAGCTTGTGTCAGACACCGAGTCGCCACAGCAAGGGAAATAGAGTGCAATCATTCCCCCATCAACCGCTCCACTGTCGCCAAGCTCCCATACGAGCAGACACACCTGCCAATCAGATGCTTATGGTCTGGCTGGAATGTGTTATCTCCAATCCCCACACACCCTGCTACCGAGCAGGCAGATTCACCACACTGGACAGGGGAGGTGAGTGCATGTAACATGCTGAGACAACATCCTTGAACTTTGGGTCTTGGACCCTTTTCCTGTCCTATCAAAGTTCCAGGCCAGTCATTTGATGGAGAAAGCCCAAATCACCCTGGCAAATTGAGGTTTAACTAGTTTGACACAAGCTGCATCGGAATTTTTTGCTGAGGGCGTCAATTCCTGATGTGGGTGTATCATCAATATTCCATCTATAAAGTGCAGATTTCAATAAAAGCTATCACAAAGCATCTGCACAAATCATTTGGAATTTGGAATGTCAGCACATTGCGCAAAATGGCTTGTATTACAAGAAGAGCAATAAATGTAGGTGTGATTTAATGAAGTCAAAATTAACGCACACCTTGCCAAAACTTTTATAGCCAATTTAATTTGATATCTGCCAACGTTACATTTATTGTATGCCCATTTATATAATTTTGTAATGCTGCTTAACTAATGTACTCATCACTTTTTTAGCACTGTGTCAAATCATTATTGATATGGTTGCCTACGGTGATTTTGATTAGATCCAAACACTATTGACCCCTATATGGACATCAGAAAATGATTTGCATGTACAAAAGACAGGGAAGGAAACAGTTGAGACAGGTAAGTCTTGGTCATAGTCTGTAAGAAGCAAACTAGCTAGCTAACCTGCTTGCAGGTCTGGCAAATGTATAGGCCTATGACTGAATGATTAGGCTTTATGAATTTGGAGAAGCTTACAGTAGTTGATTTATAGGTGAGCTGAATTAACTTTGTTGCTTTTTGCATGCAGCATGACTTTTATGCCTAAAAATATGATAAGATATATTATATACCTTAATACCTTTACCTTATCATAGTTCATAATGTATGCTAAAATAAATATTGATATACAGATGAATATCTCTGCTGTCTCAATACTTTGTATTGTTTGTTTGTTTGTCATTGTGTTTCCCTGCCTTCCTTCTATGTAAAGCGACCTTGGGTTTGAGAAAGGCGCTATATAAAATAAACTTATTATTATTATTATTATTGCTGTGTCTTTATTTCATGAAACCTTGCCAAACAATTAGCCAAGCAAGGCTGTCAGTTCCAGTGATTTTATAACAGCACACCCCTCAGCTGTTTTAAATCACTGGAACCTAGAGCCTCTTTGGGCTTCTTGCTTACTTTGAATCTAGAGGAATGACATACTCTACAGTGTTGACTGTGTCAGGGTAGCACAAGTCCTCTGAAATATACCCCTAGCCTGTGACTCACAAATCACCACTTCGCATTAGCCATCGAGAGAAAGCTCAATATGTAAGACAAACACTCTCCTTCCTTTGATCTTAAAATCCTTCCCTGTGATGATTCACCTTTGTTTCTAATGGCCAGGAAGTCATGCAGAAGAGAAATAGTAAAAATCTGCTGAAATGTATGCAGCGGCCCTGCGGATGACTTTCACATGCAATAATAGCTTGCCTCTTATCACGCAGTGTCACCTATTTATGGGAAATGTGGTATGACAGCGTCTTGCTTTGACATTGCGCCTGCCCTCAAGTGCCTTCTGACCCTCGGCCCCACTCACCCCCATTCCTCTGCAAAACGCTCTATGGATTGCTCTGGGAATCGATAGTGTCACATTAAAAGAGCCGCTGTGCGTTGCTGTGGCACAGAGGCCTGTGGACAGTGAGGCCACTGTACAGTACCTCACTTGGACAGTTCCTGGGCCTTCAAAACAACAGATTGATGATTGTGAGTTGAATATTTATGAGCTCCCACTATAAGATGACTTTTAGCCAGATTAGCTTTGACACTCACAGCCTTTGGAGTCTTTGTTTTGAAATGGGGGGAGCAGGCACTCGATGCTCTTAGGAGATGTGGTCCTACACTGTGTGAGCAAATGGTGCTCTTCCCCATCTTTGGCTGAAATAGGATCAGTGTAGCCTCTCTCTGATGTGACAGGTACCATTATGTCTGAATCATTAAAGCTGTTCACAGACCTGCATTTCATGAGGCAATTTGCGCCACTGTTATTTGCCGACCTGCCAGAGGGCTGGAACGGGATACAAAAGAGAAAAAGAGAAGACTGTCATTGTCATCGCTTGCCATTCAGCTAGCTGGCCAGCCAACCAGCTGTAAAAATCAATGTCCATTTTATTCAACTCTAGTTTCACCTCCCCGTCAAACAGAGAAGTAAACAATGGTGAATCGGTCTGGATTTGGCTTAGGCTTGGCCTCTCCACGGCAACCAAAATGACATTGTAAACGTAAAACAAAATGGGCAGGATGTACATCCATTACAAATATAAGTGCACACTCTGCAAGGGGTTGCTCTATTGAATGGGAGATAATCCATGTAAATCCATGTGCTTTGACAGATATGGCAGAGTGTGTGTTTAGATCAGGGCATCCTCAATAGTGTTGACACGTGCCCATCTGATCAGTGGCCTGCAGGGGGCTGATCATTCACGTGTGACATTGATCAGGGGACCGTATTGACCATTGGCAGCCACACCCATGGTCCAAATGGACCGGACCCAGCCCCAGCAGCCCCAGCAGCCCTGAGACCTGCTCTACTTTCAGCTCACACTCTGCCAAACACATGCTTGCACAACCTTGTTTACACAATGTTTACACAGATCATTTAGATGTGGTGAGAACATTTTCCTCATGTTGAGTAATTTGGGATTAAAAGTCGGTCGAGAAAAGTATGACAAATGAAAACATGCACATCTTGTGCATTTTAATGATGGTTAATGCCACAGTTCTGCAATGTTTTATACTGATGCATATCTCTAGATCTCAGAGGCCACAGAGGTCCAAAATGTTTACATCTTATTAATTAAAATCACTGAAACGTAAAACATATTTCAAGTGTTTACCACATTTTCTGGTACTTCAATCTCTTCCCCCAAAGCATACTTTACCTTATCCCTAATAACTGCAAAATAACATAATTAAACGATAAACACATCAATAGAATAGCTACAGTCGTAAAACTTCTGCTTTACCAAAATGGGTTTCCACATGAGTCCAACCAAATGCAAGTCTTATGGACTAGGCCTAATCCATCTTAACCTTTATCAGATGTTGCACAAGGGCCAGTATCAGGAAAATAATAGGAAAATAATAGTTGGGTGAGGAAAAACATTAGTTGGGTCTTTTACTGGTAAAATGATGATGTAATGTCATGAAATGTCATGAAAAATGGTGCAAACCATTGGCTTCTGCAAGCCTTATGTTTTACTTGTGTATTTCACTGCCTCCTTTCAGATGCACTTCATTAGACAGCTACTACCAGTAATTGTAGACTAGAATACTGCCTACACATTTCAGTATAGAGCATCAGAGATAGGAGAAGCTCATCTTGTAGCCTTATACGTACTGTGACCTATGTAATTGCCTGCATGCAGCAGAGCGAAACAAGAATAACATGAGGATGAAAAGATAGAGACTTCCACAGCACAAGAAGATAAAGAAGGAGCAAATACAGAGGTAAAGAGAGGATTTTGACAGCATCATAACCTTAAATACATTATTTGGATTATTCCTGTCAAGTCTATCTGAAGTGATCTGAATGGTTAAGTTTTGTAAATTCTTTGAGAGCAGTATGGTTCGATGTCTTACTTTAGGGGTCCTGACAACAACACACTCAAGATCAGAGACTGATACATTCCCCAATTAATTTAATGCATTTCATCTTGTTGCTAAAGAACCACGCACAATATAAAAAAGCCATTTTACCGGCAGACAAAGAAAATGTAGAAAAATAGCCTAGAGGTCAAATCTCTACAGTTACATCACCTGGTTCAATTAATTCCTGTGTCTAACGTAAGGACTCAAATGGAGAGTGGGTGTAGACTGATTTGAAAAGAGCAAGAGAAAAGACACCAATGCGTCTTACTGACAGTATAGTCATACTGTAATAAAAGGGTGGACAGTGATGATGTGCTTTCGGTATTTTGTTTCTATAAAGAGGTTCTTGTTCACACGGAAATGACATTGTCTACTACAGTACCCAGCTCAATATATGATACATGAGCATCTTTGTTATTCCTTTGTTCCAGCCTTGACGCAAAACCATGTAATAGTATCATCTTGTCAAGCAACCCGAAAATGATTCTCACAATTATCAAAGACAGGCCCGGTTAGCCGGTTTCTTTTTACTTTATTAAATCATTGCTCGAATGGAACAGAAAGTAAATCTAAACTATTGATCGAGTATTGATCCAAACTATTAGACCAAATGTGCACATTTAACTAGGCTGTGGACAGTTTTTAAGTGTAAAGCCAGCATGAGCAACTCTACCATCATCATTAACAGCAATTAATCACAACTGTCACTGATCTCTGAGTTCTGACTGCGCTTCCTACTCAGTATGTGAGTCATCTGCCTGCTACATGCTGTTGGAGTATCAGTAGCTTATGCAATGGTAATCTTGTCCTCTCCAGAGTTTGTACTTTGTGCCAGTCTGAGGTTGTATTAGGGGTGGGGTGGGGGTGGGGGGGGGGGGGGGGTATTTGGATTTACACCGTGTTTGGATGGCATCCCGGTGAAAGTACCCATGTTCAACTTTAATTGTGTGATGTAATGGAAGATGATGAAAAATTTGCTGTCACCGTATATCTAGGGGATATCAAGGAGAGATGCTATCAGCTCAGTCACGAAACCACACACACACACACACACACACACACACACATACACACAAACACTACATACTCACAAACACACACACACAAATACACACACCACACATACACACACACACACACACACACACACACACAAAAGATGTACAAGTAAGGACAGCATTTTTGGCAGGATCTCCCACTGAAACTGCTGAGAGATGGATAAAAGCTGTTCAAGCGATGAAATAATGTTCACCCGCTTTAAGACTATGATTTCAAAAGCACCAAACTTCCTGAGGATACACTGGATCAGAACAGTTACCTGTAGTTATGGTTTTATGGCAGATAACAGTCAGTGGTATGACGGTATTTATGCTGCTCTATTGTTCTCTACATTTAATTCAAATTTAATTCAAAGTCTGTGAAATGCATGGCTTCCGAACATAACCTTCTGTCACTAAAAATAAATTAGTTCTCTGAATGTTTGCAAAAGTTAGCCAGCCTTGCAATATAACCCCCAGGTTACAGATCCACTGTCTCATGTTATTCAAATATGTACTTTCACACATGCTAGTTTTTTCCTTTCTTTCTTGCCTTCGGGTCACAGGCAGACCGCGTCCACTCCATTTACTGTACTAAGTAATTCTGACAGATGGCTTGTGAGTTATATACAACCCCTTCTGGCTTTCGTTACAAAAGGCTCCAGCAACAACCAAAGAAGCACGAAATTACCAAAAGTTTTTTTCCCTCTTTTTCTTTTTTTTTCTCAGCTGTCCGTCTTCACCTTATCATTCCGAAAAAGTCGATCCGCCTGTCAGCGCAAGGGTGAAGAGTTTCCAAAAAAAGCACACAGCAGCAAATCCCTATCCCCAAGACCCTCTCTCTCTTTCTAGAGAGGCACGCCTGTTGTTGTTGGTTTTTTTCTCTCCTTTTGCTTCTTGCGGCTCTGCGGACTCTTGGCCGTGCTGGCGCGAGCCTCGCGAACACACACCGGCTGATGTCATCTGCGACCCAGGTTTTCCTGGGAGCCGCGGCGTGAGGGTAATAATGTTCTCCACAGGCCCAGGATGTGTGGCCAGACGTGGCGGCCAGCACTCCAATTAAGCAGCTATAACAGGCCCATAAATCAGAGGCCGCGTCCTCCCTCCCTTCGCAGTGAAGGGAAAGAAATCAGGGCAGGGGAAGTTTCTAGAATAGCAAGGCCAGTGTTTTTATTTCACCATGTCATTCTGTTTAAAGAGGGGGATCCCCTTCCTGCTAGAGAGATGCCACAGTAACATTTTTGGAGCAGTAAGTAATGTAGCTGACCCATATTTAAATTCCAGCCTGGTGCAGAGATGTAAATGCAGCATTTTTTTGAAAATTACACAGAGATGGTGCTTCTGCATCTTGAGAGGTATTTTAGAGATAATTCTCTAGAGACAGAATCTAACCTTGTCATATACATTCACCGTCCGTGACATGGAAATATTTCATGTGAGTTTCACGAGAGCATCTCTACAGTACATTCTTGCTACACCCCCAAGACGATTATTAAAGTTCACCTTCCCCGAGCACATTTGATTGATTTAAGGATAAAAAGAAAAGCTTTGCCCCCAGCTTAACCACCCAAAAGGTTCCAGACACACCAATCCAGGCTATCCATTTTCCAAAACCCCTGTGTTAATGTTGCCACAGCAACCTTGTTCTATTACCCAGAGACTAATTGAATGTATTTTGAGAGTGAAGGCTCTTGGCGTTGCCGGATTAAACATCCCCTAATGCTCTCGAGCCCAATGGCTTTTCTGACCAGGCGGCCATTGATCGCCCCTGTGAGAGTGAGAGTGTCAAGCAGGATGGGAGAGCTTCCTGAGCTCTCTTGAGGCATGAGCCAATACCCCTTGTCAATCACTGGGTGATTTCAGCCAATCGATGTGTTGCACTCTGCAACAACAACAAAGCAAAACCAAACATTCAATGGCATATTGACAACACATGATCCATCCCATTACGTAACAACGTTGAGGGGTTACATCTATGAAAATTCATAGCTGCTTTTATGTAAATTATGGCCTGTCTACCCTGCCAATTGTGTGACAGATCAAACGGTGCTCACTCAGTATCTCCATTCATAAACACTGACCTTTGTTTACTCTCAGTTCCCAATGAGAGCCTGGTTTATTCTAAACAGGTCATTTTGCTGTTTTAACGCAAATGCATAACCACTTTCTATGAGTGTGTCTTTTGAGTGTGGAACAAATCACAGAGAACAAATAAAAACTCCAACTAATCTGTATTCGAATGTGCGAAGTTTGTCCACCAATTCAAGTTTAGACAGGCTTACTTCCATAGGCCTTTGATATACTTGTGACTCTATGAATAACATTCCTCTACTTCTAAGAACATTTATCACCAGATAACAGAGAACATTTTAGATGGGCCTGCACTTTGAATGGACTGTCTCGCAACTGTCCTCCTTTCTGTTTAAACTTTCTCTGTCCTAAATTACAATAAGTCTGCCACTGCAAGACGGTGCCAACAGTGCCAACAGCAACAGCAAAACAAACAGTTCTAATTCCCATTAAGAAGTTTGTTTAATGGACGTTCATTCAGTCAGTACCTGATTAAAAGCAAACAGAGACACATAATGGACCATCACATGCACATTGCCCGTTGACCCCTTCCACTCATGGTTTCTGCTGTTCAATGAGGGGAAAGTAGAGTTGGGGATCTAATGCCAACGATTGCTTTAAAGCACAGAGCGGCATTCATTATTTTTTTCCCAACATAGGAAGAGGAAACAACAATAAGATAAAACTCCCTGAAAAAGAAAAAAAAAAAACAGGTCTAGCCTGTGGAGGCCGATATCGGACACGATGGAGACTCAATCCCGTCAGAGAGCTGTCAGGGCCTCACCACCTCCAATCCATCTCAGTTCGCCCCCATTACGGCCCAGACAGCCTGAGAGACGAGGGATCGTTACAGGAGATAAAATTTGCCGTGATGGATGGAGTCACTCAGGGTGCAGGGATAAAAGTCATCGGAGTGCCAGAGGGGGAGAATGGAGGCAGGTGTCTCTGCTCCTTGATGCCTCCGCAAAAGGGCTTCAGACCCGAGGCCATCTCCCTTTCCTACTAATTCTCAGCAATAATGCATGCGACCCCTCAAGCTCCATCCGAGCCCATTATGCCTTGGCAGCCGATCATCTATTAAGTGTGATTGTCTTCGCACACTGATCACTTTCCAAATGGGATTTCAGGCTATTCACACAGAATTAACTTCGAATTACGCTAATTATCTCATTTCTACCTGATTTAAATCAGATGAAGAATATCAACTTTCGCTAAGCTTGATAAAAAAAAATAAAAATATTTTTGTTTCCAATACTACACAAATTATCAATACTCTCATGCATTTTTGTCAGTGTGACAAATACATCTGTCTAGTCAATGAGACAAATAACTCTATCTGGATTTCAACAGTTTGCACAATCTGAAGCGATCGGGTTGAATGGATAAAAAGATAACATCTAGGAAATCCAGTGTTTCCCATACATGGACTAATTTGTGGCGGCCCACCACAATATCAACATTGACCACCACACAATGATTTTCTGTGTTGTACTATTTAAATTGGATGAAATCCTTTCATTGTATAGCTACAGTATGTGCAACTTTGCACAGCCTCTCCTTGTCTCTCTGTCTCTCAAAGAACCTGCATGCATGTTTAAAGAAAAAAATTTTGCCATCATAACCACGCTACACAGATTTGTTCAAAACTGTTGCATTCAAGTTAACTCTGCACTGCCCCCCCCCTCCCCATTACCTACCACCACAAATAGAATTTAATTCTGTGGGAAACACTGAAATCCTACCATCAAGGAAGGTCAATTAATAACGCAGACCGTAATCAATTAACACTCCTCACTCACATTTCATTCAGTATTCCCAGGCCACAAAAAAATTAATCAAATCACATTACCTCCGAGACATACTTTGTCATCTTGCTGTCTCAGTGTCATCAGGTAATTACAGCAGTCACACAGTGATGGGTTTTACAAACTGCTAATACCTGGACCACAGCGCAAACCTATTAACAGCTTGATTAATGAAGGGAAAGCCGTGACAAATCCGAATTTTTACTTTTTATTAGCTTTTGTCCTCGGCTTATTAGAAGATTAGCGCGATGAACCGTTTTGCTTTGACAGAATCATTTATGTGTATCAGGAGGAGAACTCCACAGGGGGTTTGGTGTCTCTTTGTCTGCCAGCAACACCCTCTTCTTCATTTCGTCATACCTGTGTTTGGCTTTTGTCTTTGTTTTTTTTTGCTCTTTGTTTAGTAATAATCCTTTTAGAATATTGTATTCATTGGCCCTTTCTAAAATAAAAAAAAACAGCAATTAAATCACTTTAACTGGACAAGAGTGTGAGGTAGAAATGAATGTGAGCCCTGAGATTTAATCTCTATCAGTTCTTTTCATGAGGGAAAAGATGTGGGGGTAGATCATTGCTGTGGTACACGAGGATGCATTTTTATAGCAAAGTCGTCTATAGCCTATGGCTATAAGGTTCTCAGACAGCTGGTCGATAAAGAAGGCCAGTAGATGAATTACAGTGTAAAGTCATTTTTATGCCTTTGAAGACACTGAACTCATTACCATAAGAAGTGCAAATATGTCATCCACTGAGGCTACTGGAAATTCAGACTTTTCTAACTTTCACTCCATCCTCTTCTAACATTCACTCCATATCTTTCCTTTCCCCTCTCCACTCTGACTCTCTCTATCCTCCAGGTCTTCCTTTACAGTAATATCTCCCAGTGCATCTTAGCAGATTTCAGCTTTTCTTTTTCTGACTCATGTAAATTCTTTTGTCTTCTTGCAATTTTCCACCCCCTTATACCACATGCTCGCACACACACAGAAACACACAGACTAGCTCACTCACACACACACACACACACACACACACACACACACAGAAACACACAGACTAGCTCACTCACACACACACTCTCACACACACACACACACACACACACACACACACACACACACACACACACACACACACACACACACACACACACACTGCCTCCAGTAGATTAAGAAGGGAAAAAAATCGTCATACTGTATATATTAGACCATCATTTCTAATTTCTGTCCATAACGATAGCCACTCATTCAATGGAGGCAAAGAAAGACGCCCTTGATGAATAAAAAGGGGTGGGGGGGGTTATTCCGGGCCAGAGAGATAATCTACCCAGCGACCTGTTGCCCCAGTGGTCATGACTTCCTCTTGCCTCTTCTCAATGGCCTTATCAGCTGCAAGTGCCGCAGTGAGGCCATGTGATGCTACTTACTGCGCTGCTTCTCCCGAGGTACAATGTAGCATTTACGGCCGACTGGCTTATCTCCGGCGAGGAAAAATGGGAGATGGCTGGGATGAGCAGGGTGGTGGCGTTGGCTTGGTGGGGGAGGGGGGAGAAGGAGGACACACTCTCCCCACTTATCTTGTTTTCCCACAAAGAGGCTGAATTCATAGATGAATGGGACTAGTGGCCCTCTGCACACACACACACACACACACACACACACACACACACAAAAGCATTTATTCTAGTGTATCTTTACCCTGGATTTCACAGGTTCATCTATTTTAGATGAACAACCCTTCTGGAAGGTGCTTCTCTTTCTCTAACCTCTGGCTCATTAAAAGCATATTGCACACTTATGTGCTCCCTGCTAGCATGTGATTCTCCACTCTAATTAAAGCATCCTTATTTACACCAGAGCGCATTCCTAACTAAATTGCTGGCATTATGTAGAATCTCAACCCAAAAGCACTTCTCTGAGAAGCTGCCAAATAACGTCCACACCCACCACTGGCCAATGAAATGCCCCCTATCTCACCACAGCCCTTTTTACATCAGGACGGCGTTACGGGCTGCAACAGCTCCCGCTCAGGGCACACCTGCCGTTTCAGATCAAACTCATGCAGAAGCTTAATGAGGTGTGAATGTTACCAAACAAAAAAGCCCAACCACATTATCTCCAGAACAGCGCCCCCCACAGGTTTAAGCCCCTGACAATTAGGGATGTTTTTTTCTGGGGGCTTTTTTTTTCTTTCAATCATTTCATCCACTGAAATGTGTCTCCTGGCACACCTCTCTCTCTCTCTTTCTCTCTCTCTTTCTCTCTCTCTTTCTCTCTCTTTTTCTCTCTTACTCTCTTTGTCATTGCCTTTTTTGCATCCCCTGTTTCTCTTTTCGAGCGTGGTCACCGTCATGATCTGTCTGCAGGACCGTGATGTGGACTGAGCTAAGAGCTCCACTCCACTCACAGCATCCTCAGAGGCCCTGGCTTCCCTGCTGCTTCAGTGCTCTGAGTAGCAGCCCCATTTAACTCAGCATCCCCCAAGCCATTACACCCCAGCCAAAAATGCAGGGTAATTACAAGGCATGCTGTCCCCTGCATCACGCAGCGTTCCTCCTTCAAAACTACACACTCAACGTTTGCAGAAGTGCAAACTTTTACTCTCGGCACTGTTTGTTTTGGCTTTGAACATTACATATTAGTAATGTCTGTTTTAATGTTTTTGACAAAACTACCTCATGGGGAGGAAGGAAATGAAGCAACCTCGTCTGACTACACAATTCATTTTAATCATGTGAGAGAGCACCTAAGAACATCTGGTGTACG